>NW_011889159.1:387526-486314 GCF_000151845.1 Pteropus vampyrus
GAACGGCTTACATATTTCTCCCAGCTACTTGATATAAAAACGCTTACAAAACACCAGGACTGTGGACATTTATCTTTCCTATCCAGCCATGATGCTGGTGGTGTAAACTCCATTCCCCAAGACTGGTCTCCTTTTTGGCTAGCATTTTTGGCTCAATAAAACATTTCTTTTTTAAGACTTTCAGCCATAAAAGTTAAAATTTTTTGTTTAACAGTTTCCTGATTTTGATAGTTGTACTGTGGTTATGTAAAACAATGTTTGTATTCTTCGGGAATTCACACCAATGTGTTTATAAGTAAAGGAATGTCTTCTGTGCAACTTACTCTCAAATTAATGTAGGGAGGAGGCAAGAAAACTAAAGTTTTAAATCAAGCTACATTCAGAAACAGCAATATGCTGATCAGCCCAGCAGCCAGGCCAGGAGGACACCTGCCAAACAAAGGAAGGTTTCTGCTGGGATTGCTAACAATCTATTTCTCACACCTGTGAAGGGGAACAGGCAAAAGAGTCTTTAAGTGGCTGCCCTATGCAAAATAAAATCATTCATTGCCTATGGCTAAAACCATAGGGAACCCATGGATTAAAGGCAGGTAATCGTCAGCAGACCTTTCACACTACATATTCTTACCTTTTCATGCTACTTACTCTTATCCTTCTTCACTGTATGTCCATATGAAAGGAAATGGGCAAACAATCCTTAAACTGTAACTCAAAAGAACTACAGAATGATGTATATAAACTGACTTCCCTGAGTATTCGGGGTCCCTCTCAGTGCCTTTGCTCTGTCCCTCTCACTGTCCTCGTCTCTCTCTATTGTCTCTGTCACTTTGAGTCTCTCTTAGGTTCTCTCACTCTCTGCCTCTGAGAGGAGACCATGCTCTGTCTGTGGAGTGTTACCCCTTCTCTAATAAACTTTCCTTTTGACTTTAACTTTGGCATGTGTTTGAATTCTATCTACACACTCCATCAAGAACCCTTCTCTCTCAGGGCAGGGCTTGGTCTCTGCCCCCTCAGGAGAATTTGCCCTGCCCTGCTTCAAAATAGTTCAGAAAAAAAACTATATGTATTTAGAAAAATAATAATAAAGCAAACATGGTTAGATGATATCAACGGGTGAATCTGAGTGAAGAGTATCCTGGAATTACTTTTAGTATTAATGCCCTTTTTCGGTGAATTTTAAATTATTTCAAAATTCAGAAAGTTTTTAAAATGGTGCTGGCAAAGTATATTCATCAACAGAGGCAAGTACTAAGGGTGCGCCAGGCTGTGGCGTGGGTACCTCGACGCAGGGGCTGTGCACAGCTGCTGCTGACACCTCCAGCCACCCTGGACTCTCAGTCTTGTGCTACTAGAGGAACTCTGGAAGTGGCTGACCCCAAAGCAGTCCTGGGTTTACCCAAGAAGATAGGATGAGTCCTGACAAAGAATTCTCTTTAGTGATTTTATTCATTCCAAAATGGTGCTGGCAAAGTATATTCATCAACAGAGGCAAGTACTAAGGGTGTGCCAGGCTGTGGAATGAATAAAGTCAATGAATAAAGTCAATGACTGGCATTCCTGGCACCCAAGGGACCTCTTCAGTAGAGAAAGGGAGACATGGGGCAAGGGAGACACCCAAATGCAGTGTTTACTATGGGTAAACCAGACTGCAAAGTTTATTGTAGATGTTCATTTATCACTGATGACAATCTTATACACACCCTCCAAAGGCAGGCCAAGATCTTCTCCGAAACCAGCCCAGCCTCTTGCCTATTCCCCAAAAGAAGAAAAGTCCCCAGCAGGGGCCAAGGTAAGGCCTAGAAGTCCCCTGGGTTCCCTCTGTAAAGGGTAGTGGTTTCAACTAATGGAAAGTTGCAGATTCTCTGAGAAGCATCTGTACTTACTTCACAAAACAAGTATCCTCTCCTGAGAGAAGAATAGGAGGTTCCCATCACCCTACACCTCTGTTTCCAGGTCCTGACCCTCCCGGGGCACTGGTGGCCACCCTGTAATTCTCATCTCTAGAAAGGAGAGACCACATCAACAGAAGGGCTGGGACAGTCCTCAGAGACCCCCACCAGCCCAGTTCTCCCCTTCTATCACCTGCCCATCAGCTACACTGTCCTACTCCCCCCACAACCCCAGGGGTTGTCAGGGACAAAAGGCCCCTCCCTAATCTCCCTCAATGTTCCTCCCTCCTTCCCCCCCCACCCCCGCCCCATCATTAGGGTGTCCAGGACATTGTGTGACTCAGGAAACAGCTCAGACGTGAGACTCGCAGCAGGTCGAGGAGGAGGAAGAAGGGGCTGTCGGAGCAGAGGAGGTGGCTCCCGCCTTAGTGAGGGCTCAGAGGGTCCCAGCCTGAAGAGGCAGAGGGGATCTGGGCTTGGGGTCAGGACTCTGGAATGCAGCCCTCTTCATTGTTGCTGCTGCTGCTGTGTCAGTCGGTCATGAAGACCAAAGGTGAGGCACATGGTGGAAGAGGTGAGAGGACCTGTCTTCCTTAGGAGAATGTCTCGTGGGTTGGGGGCAGAGGGCTGAGCCCCACACTTTGTGGTGACACTGGATGGAGGAGAGTCTCACCCCCTAAATGGGGGTAGCCTGCAGGGAGAGACAATTCTGACTTTGCTGCTGGATCTGCACAGACCAAGGCTGTGGGCCTGGTGCCAGGTGGTGACTGTTGGGGGATGGGTGAGAGAGTCCCCACCCCCAGGGAGAACCCAGTTGGCCTTGGAGCTGGGGGACGGCGGACTCTTGAAATCATGTTTAGGAGGGGAAGAGGAACAGACTGATCACCTGCTACAGAAAGAGATAAGAGGGGAGCAGGAGATGGAGACATGGAAAGGTCAAGGGCCCACCAAGTCCCTTTCCCAGTCAGCTGTCCCCACCCCCCTGATGGCTCAATGCTGGGTCCTTCCGGGAGGAAATCCCTTCACTGTCTCAGCCATTCACCTCCCAGGAGTCCACTCAACCCCCCTCCTGATCCCTGTTGTCTTGCTTCCGAGGGATGGAGCCTGTGGCTGGACCCGGGAGGCCAGAGAAAAAAAAAACAGGAAAAGGTGGGGTGGGGATTAGTAAGAGGCCTAGGATCTAGGGGGTTGGGGCAAGCACCACGTGGGGACTAGGAACAGGGTTAAGAAGGCTAATAGTGGTTTAGGGGCTGCTGCAGGCAGATCCCTCTGGATCACATGGAGGAGGACAAGTGGAGCGCAATGCTTCCTGCTCCCATCTCATCTTTGTCTCCATCCCTAGGGCTGCCGTGTGGGAGTTTCTCAGAACCCTGTGCCAATGGAGGCATCTGCCTGAGCCTATCTCAAGGCCTAGGCACCTGCCAGTGAGTATGCCTGTGGGAATGGGAGGCAGGAAAGCGGGAGGGAGAGCAGGGGAGGAGAAAGGGAGCACGTGAAGGAGATGAAAGGAAACAAATGAAGGTAAAGGAGGGGGATGGGAGAGAAGGAGAATAGGAGCCAGTGATGTGAGTTTTCCTCTCCTCCCTGCCCAGGTGTGCCCCTGGCTTCCTGGGTGAGACATGCCAGTTTCCTGACCCCTGCCATGATACCCAGCTCTGCCAAAATGGGGGCAGCTGCCAAGCCCTGCTTCCCACCCTCCCAGGTTCCCCCAGCCCTCCCTCTCCCCTGACCCCCAGCTTCTTCTGCACCTGCCCCTCTGGCTTCACTGGTGAGAGGTGCCAGGCCCAGCTCAAGGACCCCTGTTCTTCCTTCTGTTCCAAAATGGGCCACTGTTACATCCAGTCCTCAGGACGTCCACAGTGCTCCTGCTTGCCTGGATGGACAGGTGAGCACTGATGGGGACAGGGAGGAGGGGACAGGCAGGAGCAGTAGGCTAGGCTGTGTAGTAAAAAAGATAACTGAGCCCTGTGAGGACAGAGGCCATGAGAATCAACAAGCCGATTCTTGGGGACCCATTTACCCAAGATTGATATTCACCAGCACGGTTGTACTAATTGTTAAAATGTTGAAATATTTCCGAACCAGTTTGTAAGTAGCTACTACCATACCCCCATTAGTGTACCACCCTGACCCCTTTCCCAACCCCCTCAACCTCCCCTCAACCCAGTAGCTAGAGAGTCAATGCCTGGCATAGCAGGGAACCTCCACATTCTGAGCACCTAAGTGGCCTCTATCTGACTGGTGGTGACTGCACGTCACTTGGAAAGACCTCAGTGGGGAGAGGTGTGATGCGGGTGGGAGAGATCTGAGCAGGGAGCAGAATGGATGCCCGGCCCAGGAGGAGCGGTGCAGCCCTGGGGCGAGAGAGCAGGACATGTGATGGGTGGGGTGTGCTACCCCGAAGAAGTGGTCAGGGTGCATGGACAGAGCTGTGAGGCCCTGGAGAGGAAAGCCCCACGGGACCAGACCAGGATAGAGGGGCTGGACCAGAAAGCAAAGGCTGTGTGGGTAAGAAAGTTTGTGGTATGTGGGCGCCTCTGTGAGGGGCAGGCTAGAATCAAGGCTTCTCAAATTTGACTAGGCAGAGCAATCACCTGGAAAGCCTTAAAAATCCAATGTCCCCATCCCAGAGAGTCTGACTTAATGAGTCTAGGTGGGCCCAGAGCATGGAGATTTTTAAGCTGCCCAGGTAATTCTGGGGAAACCAGGCCTTAGACTGGGTGTGAGTCACCAGCATGTGTGACAAGGTGACTGGCCATTGGCAACTTGCCAGGCTGTGCTTCAGAGTCAGGCTCTGAGGGCAGCCCTCTCCCCAGGGCCAATGCCAGCTCTGCCACTGATTAGACTTGTGACCTAGGAGCAGATATTTAAGTTCTCTTGTCCTTGGTTGTCAGCTATGTCCACACTTCACATGGCTTTGAGAAGAGGAAAGGGGCTGGTGCCAGTACCTGGTACACGACATGAACATGGTGAATGGTGGCTGCTGCCACTGCTGCCATGCCCACTGGTGCACACAGCTGTGAAGGAATCTCCTTATCACTGTTCAGATCATTATACCCACCTAAACATTAAGAAAGCAGGATGAGAGAGGCCAGACAACTGCCCAAGGGCACACAACCAGATGTGGAGCAGCAAAGTGCTAAGTCTCCTACCTTCAGAGGAAGGATGCTTTCCACCTCCCCATCAAGTCCCCACTGAAGGGACCCTGTGTCCCAGACCTTCCGAGGCAGGGCTGATTTGCAGTATTCCCATCAACAGCTACATGTCCTCTATTCAGTTTAGAAAATATGGTCGCTCCAGATATAACCCTCCCAAGAAATGGCAAAACTGAGGCAGGACAAAAAGGGCTTGGGAGGAGAGGAAAGGAAATATGAAAATTAGAGAGAGGATGCAGAGTGACAGCTGGATTATCTCAGAAGGGCTGAAATGTGTGCAGTACTAGAAACGGCCCCTTTGTCCTCTGCCTCAGGTGAGCAGTGCCAGCTTCGGGACTTCTGTTCAGCCAACCCCTGCATGAATGGAGGGGTATGTCTAGCCACCTACCCCCAGATCCAGTGCCGCTGCCCACCTGGCTTCGAGGGCCATGCCTGTGAACACGATGTCAACGAGTGTTTCTTAGACCCAGGACCCTGCCCCGAGGGCACCTCCTGCCATAACACCTTGGGGTCCTTCCAGTGTCTCTGTCCTGCTGGGCGGGAAGGTCCACACTGTGAGCTTTGGCCAGGACCTTGCCCGCCAATGGGCTGTCCCAATGGGGGTACCTGCCAGCTGGTTCCAGGGAGAGATTTCACCTTCCACCTCTGCCTCTGCCCCCCAGGTGTGTCCTCACAGGGATTTTCTGCAGCCCCTCTCTCTGGGCAGGGAGGTTGTCTCCTTTGGGTCCCCCTCCCTCAGTTGATCCCATGACCTTGTCAGGTTTCACAGGCCCAGGCTGTGAGGTGAACTCAGATGACTGCATCGGGCACCAGTGCCAGAACGGGGGTACTTGCCAGGATGGGCTGGTCTCCTACACCTGCCTCTGCCCAGAGGCCTGGACAGGTAAGTCATCGAAGCCAAGTTCATGGCACCAATGGCCGTAAAGTTCAGCCCCTGGCCTCCTTTCCTCTCTGGGTCCCCACCTCTATCCCTGGTCCCCTGCTCACTCTCCTGCAGGTTGGGATTGCTCTGAAGATGTGGACGAATGTGAGACCCGGAGTCCCCCTCGCTGCAGAAACGGGGGTACCTGCCAGAACTCGGCTGGCAGCTTCCATTGTGTTTGTGTTAGTGGCTGGGGAGGCACAGGCTGTGAGGAGAACCTCGATGACTGTGTTGCTGCCACCTGTGCCCCAGGATCCACCTGCATTGACCATGTGGGCTCCTTCTCCTGCCTCTGCCCACCTGGCCGCACAGGTGTGGGGGAGAGGGTACAGGGAGGTGGGAGGTGGAGATGGTGTGTAAGAAAAGCAGGAGAGCAGCTAGGCACTTCAAGGAGCACTGAGAGCCTCACCCACCCTGACCTGCAGGCCTTCTGTGTCACATGGAGGACAGGTGTCTAAGTCAGCCATGCCACGGGGAAGCCCAGTGCAGCACCAACCCCCTGACAGGAGCCACACTCTGCTTGTGTCAGCCTGGCTACTCAGGGCCCACCTGCCACCAGGACCTTGACGAGTGTCAGATGGGTAAGGCACTCTCACATTATATCCTCTCTCAGTCCCCACACAGCCTCTGCACTGAAGACAGGCAAATCGTTTTCCAAATTAAAAATATAAACAACCCTCTCCCCTGAATCTGTCCAGATTTAGCATCTCTTCCCTACATGGTCATTTCACCAATGCTCAGCCTTCCAGGCCCCATTTAGTCCTGCTCCACCCTTTTTTTTTTTTTTTTTAGGTGAGGCAACCCATGGTTGACCTCACAGATTGAAATGACCTTGTCAGTTTACAATCTCTTATTTTTTTTATTTTTTATTTTTTTACGCCTACAGCACCTGGTCTTCCTAGGTGGTCTCCCATCCAAGTACTAACCAGGCCCGACCCTGCTTAGCTTCCAAGATCAGCCGGGATCGGGCTTGTTCGGGGTGGCATGGCTGTAGACAGTCCTGCTCCAACTTAAAAACACAAGCCCTTTCGCCAGTTTGGTTCTATCTGCTACAAACAGGCCCCCATGGCCTTCCTGGCAGTCTGGCTTCCTTGCCCTGTGGACTCTGGCTCTTCTCTCCTCCCAGCCCAGCGAGGCTCCAGTCCTTGTGAACATGGCGGCTCCTGCCTCAACACCCCCGGCTCCTTTGACTGCCTCTGTCCCCCTGGCTACACGGGCTCCCGCTGCGAGGCTGATCACGATGAATGCCTGTCCCAGCCCTGCCACCCAGGCAGCACCTGCCTGGACCTGCTGGCCACCTTCCACTGCCTCTGCCCACCAGGTACCAGCTGGATGGGGGCCTTGGGTAGAAGAGTCAAGGGACTAATTCTGAATCCACATGGCATGGCCCCTCCAAGGCATAGGTAGCCTCAGGCCAGTCAGGGCAGTTACCAAAAAATGCTTCTCTTCCTCTCCCCTACCCCAGATGAAAATTCTGGGAAATCCATGGTCTCTGGGAAAAGGGCTGCCACAGATGATAGTGAGGTTATGCCCTGCTCAACTCTGAAGGTGTGGGGGAAGCATTCATTTCATAGTCATTGTAGAGTATACAACCTGGTCCACTGTACAAAAAGGAGAGCAGAATAGCAGTTAATAAACTCTTTAAGCTGCAGTCTCTGCTCATGCCAACTCAAAATGCTCCTCCTAATCACAGAAATTCTCCTCTGCAGAGATTGAGAATAAAGCTTTCATAAAGCTTTGGAGTCCCAAAGAGCCTGTGTGCTTGAATTTGATACAATAGGAAAGGAATGCTACAAAGTTGCACCCACCTCCAAACTAGGTTGAAGGGGTAAAAGTCCCCCCACAGAGACAGTGACAGAGCCAATATCAGGGAGTGGAATGAAACCAGAAAAATAAAAGTTTGTTTTGTGCCAGGTAC
Organism: Pteropus vampyrus; assembly: GCF_000151845.1. Classification (NCBI taxonomy): domain Eukaryota; kingdom Metazoa; phylum Chordata; class Mammalia; order Chiroptera; family Pteropodidae; genus Pteropus; species Pteropus vampyrus. The sequence goes on from NW_011889159.1 coordinate 395,411, forward strand.
CACCTGAGCAGCTTATTATATCCGCTGCATTATCTAATCTTCACAATAACCATATGAGGTCAGAATTGTGATTACATCCATTTGATAAATGAAGAAACTGAACGCAGAAAGGTTAAATGACCTGTCCAAGGTCACCCAGCTTATAAGTGACAGAGTCAGGATTCAAACCCAGGGCTTTAATAGTGTTAACCACTACATATACTGCCTTCCTAAACTGAGCAGCTTCCAAGGAAAAATACTGAGCAAACTGTTCGATAATCCAGGGGACAAGACTGTAGACATCAAGGAGCTTCAGAGGCAGGTTTCCCAGGCAAGAAGAGGGAGGCAGCTGTGGTCCGGAGGTTGATCCAGCTTCAGTTCAGGGTGAGATAGTGGAGACCAAGATGAACCAGAAAAAAAAAAAAAACAGGACAAATAAGGGAGCAACACAGCTTCCCAAATGCCTCCTTTGGGGATCCCTGGTCCCCTTGGCACAGATGACTGCCCCGGTAGAACAAGAGTGAATCACCTCCAAGCAGATGCCCACTTGTTTCCTTTGTCCCGTTGGGACCTCCAAGCTGATCGGCCCAACCTCCATGCACAGAGGAATGACCCCAAAACGCACTTTACACCCTCCCATAAGTCCCGGCAGGTACCCTGCTCCTTGAGCTTCCTCACCTGCACAGGGCAGAGCTACACAGCAGAGCAGCAAGGCCTCATGGTTCATCTCTCCAACCCAAATGCAGACAGGCTGTCTGATGTGAGCTCACAGCAGGTGGGAGCAGGGCTGGCTCTAGAAGCCCGGCCTCCTTGAGCAGAAGGGGTAAGCAGCCAAGGCAAGTGGAAGGGGTGAAAACCTTGCCTCTCACAACTCCATGTCCTCAGGCTTAGAAGGGCAGCTCTGTGAGGTGGAGACAGATGAGTGTGCCTCGGCTCCTTGCCTGAATCAGGCTGGCTGTCAAGACCAGCGCAACGGCTTCCTGTGCATCTGCATGCCTGGTGAGTGCAGATTCCACTCCAGACTCCTCGGCCTCCAATCCTCTGAGCTTCCACAGTTCAGGACCAAGGCCTCTTGAAGCTCTCTCTAGCCTACCAAAAAGTTCCATTTCTCCAACTTCTCTGCTCCCTAAACTCTCTTCTGTTACATCTCTCAAATCTTCCCTTGCTTACCTGCCTACCCTCATCTCTGTCCTGCCAAATCACCCCCAAGCCCTCCTTCCCAGACCTCCCTCAGAGTCTTCTGCATGTCAGGGTTCCAGGCTGATCCTGGCACTGCTCACCACAGATGCAGCGAGAGCTGCTTCAGGTCTCCTCCAAGTGCACTGGACATCCCTCTGTCCCCTGATGTGACAATAACTGGTGTTTATTGAATATTTACTCCAGACCATGTACTTGGCTCTGTACTTTTCAGGCATTATCTAGTTTACTCCTTTCTATGGTACCCTGAGGTAGGTTCCATTATTAATCCTCTTTGCAGAGGAGGAAGTTAGAGCCCAGAGGGGTCGAGTAGCCTGCCCAAAGTCACACAGCTGGCAGGTGGCTGAGTCTCACCTTCCCACACCACCCTTCCGTCATCCTCACCTACCCCAGGTGTCTTCTCTTGGAAGCCTTCTAGGTCCACCTTTCCTGGCCAGGGGAAGAGCCAGGACTGGTATTTATGCTTTCGGTAAAATGCATAAAATATACTAATTTTTAGCATTAGTACATATATCCAGTTGTGCCTTATGTTTACGAACAATAAAGTTACCAAGGTATCCTGTTGCATCCTAAAACTCAAATCACTATTTGAGAAGCCCTCAAATTGGCACTTTCATTATATAATGATAAGTTTAGACAAAACCCCAAACCAAGCCATTTGATCTGTAGCAATGTTATTTCTGTATATGTAAAGAGAACGCTAAATATCAGTTTAAACTCTTAAGTTCTTGTTTAAGTCCAATAAATCACACCTATAAAGCTCAAATATTTATAACGAACTCCCTAAAAAATCTAGAGAAATAAAAGATGACCTTCACCACCTGCCCCCACCCACTCCCTGCCCCACCAGGATTCACAGGCTCCCGGTGTGAGGAGGACATCAACGAGTGCAGAAGCTCTCCCTGTGCCAATGATGGGCAGTGCCAGGACCAGCCTGGATCCTTCTATTGCGAGTGTCTCCAAGGTAAACTGGGACTCAAACACACTGGAGGTAGAGTAAGAGACAAGGGGTAGAGTAAGAGACAAGGGGCTGACTTTCATGCAGGTCCCTGACACTCCTGCTGTGTCATAGGCTTCGAAGGCCCACGCTGTGAGGTGGAGGTGGATGAGTGTCTGAGTAGCCCATGTCCCAGTGGCGCCAGCTGCCTTGATGTCCCAGGATCCTTCTTTTGCCTCTGCCCCTCTGGCTTCACAGGTCAGGAGGAGAGCCATTGGCAAGGACTTGTGGGGATATTTGAGTCCATTCGGGGTGGGGCAGAGGTCATTGGTGGGTGTTTAAGGGTTGAGATATGAGAAAAGAATGAGAATGGAACTTCATTCACTGCAAAACCTGCACAACTATACAACCATGGGGCTGAGGGAGCGTATTATTCTAGGGCCCATATTGGGCCCAACATGTATGGTGTGATTGGGGTTTAGGAGCAGAGGACAAGTTTCTAAGGGAAGCCATTCATTTGTTTGTTTAGCAAGCATTTATTAAGTGCCAACTATGCCAAAGTTGAGTAAGAGAGTCGCTATCCTCAAGTGGCTTTAAATCTAGAGGAGAAAACCAACAAGTCTCTTATTGATTATGGCCCAGAGGTGTGATCCTAGGAGCGCAAAGGACCCACCAACCCAGACTAGAGATGAGAAGGCTTCATGAGCTGAGTCTTAATGAGTAGGAGTTTGTCAAGACAGAATGCCACAGCGTGTGTTTCAGCTGCAAATAACCACATGTGCATTCATGCAGGGAGAAGAAAAGCACGCCCCACTTCAAGAACTAGAGGACACTCAGAGCTTACGGTGCAATGGCAAAGAAACACAGCAGTTGTAGGAAGATTGTCTTGCAGAGCCCCATGTGTCATTCTGAGAAAGTTGACAGTATTCTAAGGCAATAGGGAGCCACTGAAAGACAGATTCATGAGCAGTGAACACATCATGTGTAGGAAGTGGTCGAGGACATGGAGGAACCCTGTTTTCTTTCTGACCTATTTCCCCACCCCAGGTCATCTCTGTGAGTTTCTCCTGTGTGCCCCCAACCTATGCCAGCCCAAACAAAAATGTCAGCATCAGGAAGACAAGGCCCACTGCCTCTGCCTCGATGGAAGCCCTGGCTGTACCCCCATTGAGGACAACTGCACTTGCCACCATGGGCACTGCCAGAGGTAACATCTTCCAGGCCCTGCCCCATTTGCACTAGCCTGTAGGTCCTCAGCTAAGCAGGAGAATATAGCCAGTAAGGGGCAAATCTATGGGAAATAACCAATGGAGAAGAGCAAGGAGATGGCAAAGTTTCGATGTCACAGCCAACGGGAGGGCTCAACTGGTGAGTGTTATCCAACGAGGGTCAAGTTCATAAATAATGGGGGAATCAAATGATTACAGGGTCAGAGCGAAAAGAAGAGCATTAAATCCCAGGGCCAATTCATCATTTATTAGACAAATATTTATTGAACATCTGTATGTGTGGATACTGTTCTAGGGACTGAGGGAACAGCACGGAACAAAAGAGACAAAGTGTCTGGTCTCAAGGATTTTCATTCTAATGAAGATAGACAATAAATGAATCATGGAAGGAATATATATACCTAGTTAGAGAAAATGAGCATGGGAGAGGTGAAAGGAGGGAATACCGAGAGCGAAGTCACTGAAGAAAGGGGCCAGAGCCTCAGGGCCGAAAAAGAGGTCATAGGGTCTGACCAGTGGGAAGGGGAGAGGAGAAATACACTAGAAGAGAAAAACTTCCCATTTCTCTTTATGACCAGATCTTCATGTGTATGTGACGTGGGTTGGACAGGACCAGAGTGTGAGGCGGAGCTGGGGGGTTGTGTCTCCACGCCCTGTGCCCATGGAGCGACCTGCCATCCCCAGCCTTCTGGCTACAACTGCACCTGCCCCATAGGCTATACAGGTGAGGTGCTCCCTAAACCACATACACCCTGGGCTGGCCACTTGCTAAATCAAAGGCAAGGCCAGTTGTGACGTGTGTCCAAGGGCTCTGGGTCCTAGTCACCACCAAAGGGAAATGGGCATGGGCTGCTGAGGACATAAGTAATATGTGTGAGGTGGTGAAAAAGAAAAGAGGTTGTGTAAGGAAGCATAGGGATGGGGATGAGAAAAGGAAAGGAAGGGAAAGGGAGGAGTGAGAGGAGGGGAGAAAGGGAGGGCTTCCTTTCTCAGACCCCGCCCACTTCCCTCAGGGCCCACCTGTAGTGAGGAGGTAACAGCTTGTCACTCTGGGCCCTGTCTCAACGGTGGCTCCTGCAGCCTCAACCCTGGAGGCTACTCTTGCACCTGCCCTCCAAGCCACACCGGGCCCCACTGCCAGACCAGCACTGACCACTGTGCCTCTGGTGAGTGCCTACTATATGCCCTGGGGCTGGGCCGAGAGAGGATGGAGGACCTGGTCAGGGTGTGCTTGTGCCATATTCAAAAAAAAAAAAAAACTAGACAGTGAGCTGGTGTTCTGATGGTGTCTGGGGGGTGAGGTGGGGAGGTGATGTCCTATATGCAGTGTGACTGAGGTTACAGGCAAGAAACCCAACCCCTCACAGTCTCCTCTCTCCAGCCCCGTGCCTCAATGGGGGCACCTGTGTGAACAAGCCTGGCACCTCCTCCTGCTTCTGTGCCATGGGCTTCCAAGGCCCACGCTGTGAGGAAAGGATCTATCCCAGCTGTGCAGACAGGTAAGCAGGGTGCAAAGACCCCTGGAGGAAGGGAGGGAGCCCCTCAGCCTTCCCATCCTTCCTCTCCATCTTCTCTGGGGCTTCAGGCTGCCTCCCAACCCACAATCAATATCCTTTCACTTTGCCTTCCCTCCTGGTTTCCCATCTCCCTAGTAGTTGCCCCTCCTACCACATCATACTCCTTCTCCCTTATTTTCTGGGCCTTTTCCCTCTTGTCCAGCCCCTGTAGGAACATGGCTACCTGCCAAGATGGCCCCCAGGGTCCCCGCTGCCTCTGCCCCACTGGCTATACAGGAAGCAGCTGTCAGGTGAGGGGCGCTGAGCCAGGTGTGATAAGGAGGGAGGGGCTGGAGCTCTAGTGAGAGGGTCTCAGGTACTAAAAGGTGTGCAGCTGGGAAGTTTGGGCGAGGAATCCACATGAAGAGAGGTTTGGAAGTCTAGGAGTTGAGGTCTAGCTTGAGGTCTGTATGGAAGTGAAGGACTGAAAGGATGTCTTATCCCAGGGACCGTTCTGGGATGTGAGTATCCAAAGAAACCAGGGAGGGCTATACCTGGTCCCAGACCATTCAAGGGAGAGTTTTAGAGGTAAGGGATTTTGAGGAGCAAGGGTTGGCAGAGGACCATCTCTGAGCCTGGGAACCTGATGATCTGTCCTACCTCATGCTCCCTCCCAACCCTCAGACTCTGATGGACTTATGTGCCCCGAAGCCCTGCGCACAAAATTCCCACTGCCTCCAGTCTGGGCCCTCCTTTCAGTGCCTGTGCCTCCAGGGATGGACCGGGCCTCACTGCAACATTCCACTCTCCTCCTGCCAGAAGGCCGCCCTGAGCCAAGGTACCAACCCAAGGACTACTTGGGGAGCGGATAAAGAGGAAAAGGGTGCCCTCCTCTATGCCATCCCTAAGGGCATCCACACATAACATTTGGCCAAAACAACCATCACAGTCGAAGCAACACAGACCAACTACAGTGATTGATTCTATAGCTCAACACCCAGGGCAGCCTAACAAAACTCAGCTCCTAGCACCACAACCAATGCAACTGAAGCAACAGCAACCAACGCAGTCAACAAGATTCCAGTTTAACACAACCACCAGGAACCTAACTCAGAGTGGAGTAACTCAATTCTGTCATTATCATCTCAACTAGAGGGGACCACATTTAAGCCAACTGCACTCAACACATTTCGCTGCACTCCACTCATTTGATGTTACACCAACCCCCTTATAAAAGAATAGCCCTGTGTTCAAGCGAGATTTGATATGAGAAGACCTCAGGAAAGAGACTTGTGGGGTGAGGGGTGGTTGGTGGGAGTAACAGTAAGAACATCGGAAGATGCAAAACTCAGTGGACAGACTGAAGCTATTAGTTAACCCGCATGCCCGTATATGAAGTTCCCCTTGAGTTCTTTCTTGATTGAGACTTGTTCTAAGACAAGAATACAGTCGCTTCTAATGCTCTAATAAGCCTAAGAGATATCTCCCTCCATTCTTGCAGAATAGGCAGGAGGGGGAACTTGATGTTTTAACCTCTTTAGTGTCAGGAGGTACTGACTCCTTAGGCTTCCACCTACTCTGGGAATGTTTATGGTCTCCAAGGGCCCCTGAGCAGACCCTTCCACCCCACTTAACTTTATTATTTGTCTCTCTGCCCAGGCGCAGAAGTCTCTTCCCTATGCCAGAATGGAGGCCTCTGCATTGACAGTGGCCCATCCTATTTCTGTCACTGTCCCCCTGGATTCCAAGGCAGCATGTGCCAGGACCGGGTAAACCCATGCGAGTCCAGGCCCTGCCAGCATGGGGCCACATGTGTGGCCCAGCCCAGTGGGTATCTCTGCCAGGTGAGCAGGTCTAGAAGGGGGTGGGGTGACAAGGATGGGCTGGACATGGGAAACAGTAGTCATGGGGAGCAGTGATATCCATCTCCCTTTACTTTACCCACACATCCAGCCAACCACCAAGATATGCCATTTTACCTCCTCAATAGTTCTCAACTCTGTCCTTGCCCTTTTACCCTTCATCCACTGCCTTAGTCCAGGTCTTTGTTGCATTCCACCTGGACACCTGCACCAGCCTCCTATCATCCCTGCCTCCACATTTGTCCTCCTAGGGGCTCAGCCTTTGCTCTCCTACCAGGGTGCTCTATTAAAGTGTGAAGCTGACCTGTCGCTCCCCTGCTTAAAACATTTAGGTGGGCTGCCCACCTCTTTCACAATGAAGTCCAAGGTCCTGCATGACCCAGCCTTGCTTGCCTCAGCCTCATCTCCCCCCATCCCACCCTCCTATTCTGCTTCGGCAACAGGAAACCACTGCTGGCTTCCCTACACACTCCATACTGGTTCCCTACACACTCCATACTGGCACCTCTCTTTCACTGGACAGTGCTCAGGAGCTACCTTCCTCAGGAGGATGTATTGAACTTCCCTCCAGGCTGGTTTCAGGCATCTCCTTGGTGGTTCAGGTCATTGAGCAGGAGAGGCAAACCTGGGATTCAAGTCTGAGCAACCTGATCCCTGTATTTCGTATAGAAGGCACCATGCACATCCCCTAACACCCTCCTTAACTTTTTATTATGAGCATTTTCACACATACACCAAAGCAGTGCATATGGATTAGTAGTGAACTCCTATGTACCTGTTATTCAGCTTTACTTCCTCTTTCATGAAACTCCCTCCTCCAGAAGTTTCCAAAATATCTCCCTAATCTCTGCTTCTTTCAGCCTTCTGGCCACTTCTTTGTGAATCCCTTTTCCTCCATCTGTCTGAAGCCTTCCTGCTACTCCATTCTTGCATGGTCACCTTCCCCTTGCAAGAACTCAGCACATGGCCCAGACCTCATCAATGACCCTACTCTCAGTAGCAGAATAATATGAAACAATCAGAAAAGGGTTAAGGACATGTTATGGAGTCATAGACTTGCATTGAATCCCAGCTCAACCACCTAATAGCTGTGTGACTTGTAAAAGTCACTTAACCTTTCAAGGAATCAGCTTCCTTTTCTGTAAAGTGAGAATCAAATGAGATAATATAGAGGGTTTTTAGGAGGGTTTTATAAGGTTATGTATATAAATCATGCATTTGATGCTAGCTGTCTCTCTCCTGCAGTTGTCTGAGAACTTCATGGAAGCAGGGATGAGTTCTAGTTTTCTTTGTATTCCTAGTGCCTAAAAGGGTGCCTGGCACAAAGTAGGTGTTCAATAAATGCTTACAGATTAATAAAGCATAACAGAGCCTGGCAGGGGAGGTTTTACCAAAAATGGAGCTATGTTTAGTGGTAGAGCGTCCTAGAAATTGTCTCCTATAGTGCTGGCATGGGCTTACTGGTTTCCTGTCTGACCCTTTTTGCCTGCAGTGTGCTCCAGGCTACAATGGACAGAACTGTTCAGAGGAATCCGATGCTTGTCAATCCCAGCCCTGTCACAACCATGGAACTTGCACCCACAAACCTGGAGGTTTCCACTGCATCTGCCCTCCAGGCTTTGTGGGACTGCGCTGTGAGGGGGACGTGGATGAGTGTCTGGACCAGCCCTGCCACCCCACAGGAACTGCAGCCTGCCACTCTCTAGCCAATGCCTTCTACTGCCAGTGTCTGCCTGGACATACAGGTGAGGCCTGGGATTGGACACAGGCATCTCTGTGGAACACCTGAGCTGACTGTGGAAACCCAGACAATCCCCTTCCACAAAAGGCAGCCTAGTCATCTTGTCCAGACCCCTGCCTCCATGCCACAACCCAAAGAATATGCTGCAGGATCCCTTTTGCCTATGCGGCTAATGCTGAGCTGACTCCCAGGAATGAGCTAGAAAGGAGGCAGTGACTAAAGCAGTGTGTGACATCTAATCCCACCCTCACCACAGGCCAGTGGTGTGAAATGGAGATAGAGCCCTGCCAGAGCCAGCCCTGCTCCCATGGAGGGTCTTGTGAAGCCACAGCAGGACCATCCCCAGGTTTTATCTGCCATTGCCCTCCGGTGAGTGACCTGAAAAGTTGCCTTCTCTGTTGCCCCCAACACTAACACAAGATGCTAATGCGGGGATCCTAGAGGGAAGCCTTGGGAGCACTGGAGTGGGAATTATTAGAGAAAGCCATTCTATGTTCACAGTGGTGAGTGGCTCTCAGAAGCAGACAGCAGGGTGGGGAGTGGGAGGCAGGATCAGCATGAATGGAATTTTCAGAAATCATGGGCATTGCCTAAGGGAAGGTCCCCAAGGTCAAGCTGGGTGACCTTGAATAAGTTCTTATTAGTTCTTTGCATTGAGTGTATGTGTATGGACCTCAGATGCATGAAATTGTGTTAATCTTAAACTTTGGTTCCTGAAACACTAACGTAACTGGTTTGTGCGTGGCTTTATTTTATTATTCTTACAATATAACACCCATGAATCCAATCTGAAAATTACAATATTAATGATAACTTACACTTACTTATGTCGTCCTCTATCCTATTCCCTTCCCGAAGAAGTATATAATTCTATCTCCATGGATTAAGATAGTATTAGTTCAATTACTATTACTCTATTAACTGTTTAGTCTTCCAGGACTTGCGTCGTGATGCCACAGTTCATCGGGGCTGTGTACACAGCTGTATTTCATCCATTTTCACCATACTGTAATGTCGATCATAATGTGAAAAAAAACACGAGACATGACTTCAACATCTGTAAAATGAACTTAATGCTCTGAGGCATCTTCCAGATATAATACTCTGGGACCTTCTGAGTTATCTTAACCAAGGAGTTTGCTTGAGGGGAAGTGGGAAGAATAATACAAGGTCCTTCCACAACTTCTCTCCTTTCTGCAGGGTTTTGAAGGACCCACCTGCAGCCACAGAGTTCCCTCCTGCGGCCTCCATCACTGCCACCACGGTGGCCTGTGTCTGCCCTCCCCCAAGTCTGGCTTTCCACCTCGCTGTGCCTGCCTCAATGGCTACAGAGGCCCTGACTGCCTGACCCCACCCACTTCTCAAGGCTGTGGCCCTCCTTCTCCATGCCTACACAATGGCAGCTGCTCAGAGACCTCTAAGCTGGGGGGCCGAGGCTTTCGATGCTCCTGCCCTCCCAGCTCCTTAGGTCCCCGGTGTCAGAGCCCCAGAGCAAAGGGATGTGAGGGCAGAGGTGGAGATGGGGCCTGTGACACAGGATGCAGTGGACCAGAAGGAAACTGGGATGGGGGAGACTGCTCCTTGGGCGTCCTGGACCCCTGGAAGGGCTGCCCCTCTCACTCCCGCTGCTGGCTTCTCTTCCGAGATGGGCAGTGCCACCCACAATGTGACTCTGAAGAATGTTTGTTTGACGGCTATGACTGTGAGACTTCTCCAACCTGCACGTGAGCCTGAACCCCTGACTTGGAGGGGTGGGGCAGGGTGAGGGCAGGAGGAAAGACACAGATGCATCTGAGTTACAGTGTGACCACTGCCTCAAGCTCCAAGGAGTTTCCATCCTAATAACCATTGCCAAGTAGGGGCAGAAGACCCTAGGCTCCAACCCAGGGGGATGGGGCAGCACCAATATTTAATGGAGGACCAAGAAAGAAGGCATTGTCTCTGCCTGGGGTCCTGAGAATTGTGGGAGCTCTGGCTTCAAGCCTTTCTAGGTCTTGCTGCCATGGAGTATCTCCCTTGGCAACCAGCACTCATGAGGGAAAAGTGCTTCGGGGTCTCCTTTAGGGAGACAGGAGACCTCGGGAGGGTAGGGAAAAGGGACAGTCTTAGGAAACCCGAGTATCAGTAGATAGATATCAGGGTGTCTAAACTACCTACCATCCAGGGCCTAAGCGCACTACTCCAGAGCTGCCCCTACTTAGCAACCAGTTCCCTAGAAGCTATGGAACATCAGGAATCCTCTCTGGGATAAAGGGAGTCAGGTTTCTTTGGGAGTCCTGAGTCCCTGCTCTCCTCACCCTACAGTCCAGCCTATGACCAGTTCTGCCGTGATCACTTCCACAATGGGCACTGCGAGAAAGGCTGCAACACTCCAGAATGTGGCTGGGATGGGGGCGACTGCAGGCCCGAAGATGGGGATTCAGAGTGGGGGCCCTCCCTGGCCCTACTGGTGGTGCTGAGCCCCCCTGCCCTGGACCAGCAGCTGCTTGCCCTGGCCCGGGTGCTGTCCTTGACTCTAAGGGTGGGTCTCTGGGTGAGGAAGGATAGTGATGGCAGGGACATGGTATACCCCTATCCTGGGGCCGAGGCTGAAGAGGAGCTAGGAGGAACCCCAAACCCTTCTCATCGGGAGAGGGCAGCCCCTCAAACACAGCCTGTGGGCAAGGAGACAGACTCCCTCAGCACAGGGTAAGAACGCTCGGTGGACGAGCATGCAATTTTTTTAACAGGCAGAGGGAAGGGAGCCAGGGACCACTCTGAGGTGCCTCCCCCACAGGTTTGTGGTGGTAATGGGTGTGGATTTGTCCCGCTGTGGCCCTGACCACCCTGCATCTCGCTGTCCCTGGGACCCTGGGCTCCTGCTCCGCTTCCTTGCCGGAATGGCTGCAGTGGAGGCCCTGGAACCCCTTCTGCCAGGACCCCTGCTGGCTGCCCACCCTCGCACAGGCACCGGTAGGTGACCCTATCATTTCTCCTGTCTTTGATCCCAAGCCAGCTTTCATGCCAGTCCGTAGCAATAGCATTTGGGTGCTAGCGATTTTGTTGGACCCAAATGTTCTTTGTAGGGACTTACCCACGTTAACCTCTCTAACTGGATCTCCTCATGGCCCATTTGCTCTGAAATCTTCTTCCTTATTTCTCTAAGTATTTTATCCTAACCTCTATCATAGACTTCTATCATCTTCTCTACCAGACCAATCATTGGACTAGATAGAGCATCCAATCATCCCTGTATCAAACAGTTCAAAGTATATGAAAGAATTAGAACTTATATTGTGCTATCTGCCAGGCCATGCTCTAAGTGCTTCACTGTATTAACTCCTTTAATCCTAACGACCCCATTGAGGCAGGTGCTATTGTTATTCCCACTGCACAACTGAGGAAACTGAGGCTAACAGGTTATTGCACTTGCCCAAAAGTATCACAGTAGTACCCAGCCTCACCTGGAATGGCTTCTTTTTTACTGTCTCTCCCACCAGCAGCCCCTGCCAACCAGCTCCCCTGGCCTGTACTATGCTCGCCAGTGGCTGGGGTGCTTCTCCTGGCCCTCGGGGCTCTTCTCGTCCTCCAGCTCATCCGGCGGCGGCGACGAGAGCATGGGGCCCTCTGGCTGCCCCCTGGGTTCACTAGAAAGCCTCAGACTCAGCCAGCTTCCCGCCCACGCCGGCCCCCGCTGGGAGAGGACAGCATCGGCCTCAAGTGAGTGTGAGGAGGAAACAGGACTCAGGGAGGGAACTCTTTCCTGTGGAGATATTTACGATCAGAAGCACAAGAGATACTATTGCAGAAGTTGAAGACAGAGGTAGGGGAGAAGGGTAGGAAGGCTGCTAGAAACCTTGTGGACCCTGAAGTTCCTCTACCCACTCACTCTCTTTCAGGGCACTGAAATCAGAGGCTGAAGTTGAAGATGGAGTTACGTGCTCGGGCCCTGAAGAAGGAGAGGTGGGTGGCCAGGTAAAGCACTGGGGCAGGAATGGTCCTGAAATGATGGAGGGCTTGAGGGGACAAGTCAACCTTCCTTCACTGGTCGTTTTTCTGATTCCAAGGCTGAAGAAATGGCTTCACCCGCCAAGTGCCAGCTCTTGCTTCTGAGTGGTGACTGTCAGGAGCTCCCCCAGGCAGCCATGCTGACTCCTCCCCAGGAATTTGAGATAGATGTCCCTGACGTAGACGCCCGTGGACCTGGTACATGAGCCAACCCAGACCAAGAAGATGAAACCTCCCTTTGACCCTTTAGAATCAGAAAATCCTTTGATATAAGACCTGGAGAAGTATGTTAGAATTAATTAATTAGAACAGTGATTCTCAGAGTGTGGCCCCTGGACAGAAGAATTAACATCACCAGGGAAATTATTAGAAATACGAGTTCTCGGGCTCCATTCCAGAGCTACGGATTCAAAAATCCAAGCTATTGGGAAATCTGTTTTAACAAGCCCTCTTGGTGAGTCTGATCCAGACTCAAGTTTGAGAACCACTGCCCTGGAATGATAGAGAATTACCATTCTTGTACTGGTTCCTTGTACAGATGAGGAAACTGAATCCCAGAGAAAAACAGAAAAGTCACTTGACTACAGCCACACAAAATCAAGAGCCAGAGCTGGGATCCTGACACCTCAGACTGTGATTCTCCCTGAGCCTCCATGTTCTCCCTCCCCCAGCCCCAGTTATGTCCTTTTGATTGACTTGTCTCTAATTCCTTCTCTCCCACTCACAGATGGGGTGACACCTCTGATGTCAGCAGTCTGCTGTGGGGGAGTAGGATCTGGGACCTTCCAGGCAGCATGGCTGGAAAGCCCTGAACCCTGGGAACCTCTGTTAGGTGGAGGGGCTTGTCCCCAAGCTCACACTGTGGGCACTGGGGAGACCCCCCTGCACCTGGCTGCCAGATTCTCCCGGCCAACTGCTGCCCGTCGCCTCCTTGAGGCTGGAGCCAACCCCAACCAGCCAGACCAAGCAGGGCGTACTCCCCTTCACACTGCTGTGGCTGCTGATGCTCGAGAGGTCTGCCAGGTCAGTGCGCACTGGAGTCGCTTAACAGAACAGGGAGCAAACTTGCAAGTAAAGCTGGGCAAAAGCATCCTCTAGGGTTTGCCAAAGAGGAAGGTGATGTGAGATTGGGGACCTGAAAGGGAAACAAGAATAGGTGGCTGAATATGTGTTGGGAAACGGTTAACAGTGGTCGGGGCCTGAACTAGCAGCCCAGGACATGCCAGGGGTCACTGGCCCTCTCTGGATCCCCCAGCTCCTACTCCGCAGCAGACAGACCGCAGTGGATGCACGGACAGAGGATGGGACCACAGCGCTGATGCTGGCCTCCAGGCTGGCGGTGGAAGACCTGGTTGAAGAACTGATTGCAGCCAAAGCAGATGTGGGGGCCAGAGATAAACGGGGTATGGATCTGGAGAAGCTGATGTGCCATAGAGGAGAAGTTCAGCAGACAGGATATGAGATAAAATGCAAAAAGAGGGGGGGAGGGGCAGCAGAAGAGCAACTGCAGGCTGGGAGATTCCCTCCCCTCCCGCCTTGCTGTAAATCTTTAGTATGGAGCACGTGTCTTCCTCTATCATCCTCATCAACACATACTGCCGTAGCGCACTGCAAACTAGGATGGCTAGGATGACGGACGAGTATCTGAGAAGGGGGGGCGGGGGGGTCTCCTGGTCCCACTGACCCCAGAACAATGCCCTATTGTCCCTCCTCGCACTGGTGACGTCAACAAGGGGTAACGCTTCCTGCCAGCAGGCGGTCACCCGGGCAACGCTTCCGCCTTTGAGGGACCCGGCGAGCCCGAGGATCCCTTCTCCCAAGAGCAGGAGCCGCGGGAAACAGGAACGCAGGAGTCTGGCCCTCAGCCTCAGGGTAATAATAACCTCCCACATCGTTCCCCAGGAAAAACCGCGCTGCATTGGGCCGCCGCCGTGAACAACGCCCGGGCCGCCAGCTCCCTTCTCCAGGCCGGAGCCGATAAAGACGCCCAGGACGGCAGGGTTAGACCTGGTAGAGGGAATCCCCACAAAGAAAAAAAAAAAAAGCGGTGCCAGAGAAGTGAAAAGCGCAGGAACCCCGCCAAAGCCTGGAGGGGGAGAGCCAGTAGTCAAGTAGGTGGAGTCACAAAAGGCCAGTCCTGTGGGCATGGCCTCCCCTGACGTCGCCCCTGGCGGTTTCCTCCCGCGCAGGAGCAGACGCCACTGTTTCTGGCGGCCCGAGAAGGGGCAGTGGAGGTGGCTCAGCTGCTGCTGAGACTAGGGGCAGCCCGAGAGCTGCGGGACCAGGCAGGACTAACGCCGGGGGACATCGCACGCCAGCGGAACCACTGGGATCTGCTGACGCTACTAGAAGGAGCGAGGCCGCCGGAGACATGTCACAAAGACGCGACGGGTGCTTTCGCGCGTGCGCGGACCGCGTCGGGCAGCGTACCGTCGCGCAGGGGCGTGGCTCTGCAGCGCTGCCGGACGTTGTCAGCAGGAGCAGTCTCTCGTGGAGGCGGGGCAGATCTACAAACCCGGACTTCGTCGGTTGACTTAACCGCGCATGGGGATGTGGCCTATTCGCAGTGCCGGATCCTATCAAAAGGAGGAGCAGGAGGCGGCCCGCCCCGCCACGGCCGGAGGTTTTCTGCTGGCATGCGCGGGCCTCGGCCCAACCCTGCAATAATACAAGGAAGATCCGGGGTCGCGACCGGTAGTGGGGGTGTGTCCTTAGCTGACGAGTGGCCCTGCGATTGGGTGGCCCTGGGAGCCTGCAGTCCCGCCTCCAACACGCGGATCTCACCTCTTTACCTTACTCCGTCTCCAGAGCGGGGTTCCCCTCAAGTTGCCTGGGATTCGCCGCCAGCCCACCGTGTAATACCCTTAAGTGCAGGAGGTGAGGGTCAAAAACAGAAAGCTAATGGCAGGGACGAATTGTAAAACTGAGCACCCATTAAATGACAGGCGTCTGGAAGTTCTCCAGATTTTAAAGTTTTCGAGCCCCAAAAGTAGGAGGTCGTGAGTATAGTGTCCTTTCCAAAATGAGTGTATACACACTACCGTCATCGACTTCCACATTGAGAACTTGCAGCCCTAGAAAGGGTTTAGGGTGCTGAGATGAAGCAAACCAAAACTACAGACAGGATGTAAGATGTTCTTTCTTGTGCAGTATATGGTTCCCAAAGGGAGCCTTTATATCACCCATTACATCATCCCCACTACCCACAAACAGCTGACAAATATTTATTGGGCACCTACCATGTGCCAGGCACTGTAGGGGGGGGCGGGGAGCGCCAAGGACCACTCCAGCTGATGACTCCTTGCATTCTCACCACCCCCAAACCAACCACTGCAGGGATGAAGCGCAACTCTTCTAGCCACTGCTATCTCTAAGAACCCCAAATTTATCACCAGATAATAAAGCTGATTTAAAATGTTACCTTTTGAAGCGGTTGGAAAGTGCAATGGAAAAAAATATGGGCGGGACTGCATAGTGTTTTCAGAATTTTGTGCCCCAAATTCAACATGTGGATGGAAGCTCTGAGTACAGTTTAAGAGCAAGAATAAGTAGATTTGGGTGTCCTGTGTTAATTTAGTGTATCACCTTAAAGATTATTAGCCCATGGAGAAACCACACACTAGACAATGCATACCCTTTGTCCTTTCAAGGGCATTTAGTTATAACCACTTAAGAAAGAGATTCCCAAGATCTCAAGTAGAGGAAGATGGAGAGCACATCTCAAACTTTATCTACCTTTCAGCAACGTGGCTACACCACATGGTGACTGGCCTGAGACATGGAGTCATGAGGCATTTTAAAACCTAATCAAGCATACCTCATTTTATTACACTTTGTTGTGATTCACTGAAGGTTCAGATGATGGTTAGCATTTCTTAGCAATAAAGTATTTTTTAATTAAGATACATTTTTAAGATAATGCTATTGAACATTTAACAGAGTACAGTACAGTTATAAACATAACTTACATGCACTGGGAAACCAAAACATCTGTGTGACTCACTTTACTGTGATATTCACTTTGTTGCAGTGGTCTGAAACCAAATTCACAATATTTCTGAGGTATGCTTTGTAATATTGTGATTTTATTGAGCATTCACTATGTGCCAAGTGCCTAATCACATTTAATCCTCACGTCAACTATTAGGTAGGTCTACACTACATTTTACTCTTTTCAGAAATGGGCACGGAGATTTTATTTGGCCAAGATTGCAAGGCATTAATACAGTCCCCAATCTTTTTGGCACCAGGGACCAATGTTTCTATGAGAATACAACACCTGATGATCTGAGGTGAAACTGAGGCAGTGATGCTAGCACTGGGGAGCAAATGCAAATATAAATGAAGCTTCACTCCCTCACCCACCGCTCACCTCCTGCTGTTAGGCCCAGTTCCTAATAGGCCATGGACCAGTACCGGTCTGTGGCCTGCGGGTTGGGAACCCCTGCATTAAGTGACAGAACCAGATCTCTTCATCACATTGCATGTTCAAAGTCACTCAGCAGTAACCTCCCTACTATGACAGATTACCATTTAGAGGTCCCATATGTCTATTTGTCCTGCTTCCACCTTGTTACCAGTCAGCCTGATCAGCACAGATCAAAGACCAAGCCAGTGAGGTGGTCCTCTCCTTTTGCTGTCTCTATATCCCTCATTCATGAAGAGAGGAAATTTTCCCCTGCCCCTTGTCTCTCATATTTGGTGCATATCTTGTCCCGGGAATAGACTAAGCACCCAGAGGGCAGGGATAACTATTCAACCTATTTATCAAAAACCGTGTGTTGGACCCAGTGCTAGCAGTATGTGTATGTGTGAGGGCCTGACATCCCTGGATCTGAGTCCTCTGCTTCCCACTGGAACCATGCCCCTTCCAGTCCCAATAAGTCTGAGGGAAGCTGGGAAGCAGGAGAGGGCCAAATACTACCTCAGGGTGCATCTTAGGGAGAGAAGGGACCTGGGGGTAGTGGGGTTCTGAGGAGTAAAACCACTTCCTGTGTAGCTAGTTCCTGCGTTGACAGCTGAAGGGGAGGAGGGGACGGAAGGACTAGAGCAGGGGTCGAGGGTCTACTGAGGCGCTGGAGATGAGAAGACCAAGAGTCCTTCCCCACCTTGAAACTCCTCCCCTACTACTGGAGGAGATTTTGCCAGTCTTTACTCCCCTGGGAGAGAGACAGAGGTCAAACAAGCAGTTTGGGTGGGAAAAGAGAACTGGAGGAAGTTGACAGGGATGGGCGGGGCCCGTGGGGGGGCTGACCAGGAACCCAGCTTCCTGCTTAGTACCCAGACATCCAGCCCCCGGCTCACCCCCACCCCTTCCAGCCCCCACTCCCCTCAGGAACTCAGGGTTCAGCCCTCCTCCAAATCCCAGCTACCCCTCCTCCATCAGTTTCTCCCCTCCAGGGGATGGAGGCTGAGAGATCCCAGGAAGAAGAGGACGGTGAGCAGGTGAGCTGGGCACCCGGTGGTGGAGGCTGACACAGGGAGGGAGGGAGGTAAGAGGACCTGAGGCAGAGATCAAGTGACATGCACTCAGGAAACTTGGAAGGGCTTGGGCACACTGAGGCAGGAACAGACAGAGAGGAAATGGGCCGCTGGCCTAGCCCCCTGCCTACCCTGCCCCTGCTTGACTGAAATGATCTCGGCATCAGGGCCCCCATCAGGATGAGCGTGGCTGGCCTCCTGTGAACACCACCACTAGGCCTTGGCGATCTGCTCCTCCATCCCCTCCTCCAGGGACCCGCCACACAGGTACCCCCACCCACCCAGGGAGCTCCCTGACCATGGTGCCCCCATCCTCCCCGATCCCATTATCAAGATCCACTCCATCATAGGCTCTCTCTCCACCCCCTGGACTCCCCATTGCCCCCCCCTTACCTCTGACTATCAGTCCCTAATCACCCCACCCTGTCCATCCCTATCCCTGTTTCCCCACTCCACCCCCTGCCAACTCTGAGCCCTGCTCCTCCTCTCCCAGCCCTGGGGCCCCGCTCGGCCTCCCTGCTCTCCCTGCAGACTGAGCTCCTTCTGGACTTGGTGGCTGAGGCCCAGTCCCGCCGCCTAGAGGAGCAGAGAGCCACTTTCCATGCCCCCCAGAATCCCCCAGGCCTAACCAGAGCCCCACCCCGGCCTCTTGAGGACAGAGAACAGCTCTACAGCACCATCCTCAGTCACCAGGTAAGATCCCACCCTCCCACCCCTCACCACCACCACCAGGAGACAAGGCCCAGGCTTCCTTGTCTTTTGGCCCTGTTTTCTTTGGGACCCAACCCCTCCTTTTCCCCAGGTTATCTGCCCCCTCCCCAGGCCCTAGTTCCCCCATCCCCATCATAGGTGTCCTGTATGCCCCTCACACCAGCCCTGGCTCCTTTCAAGGCCTGCTCCTCTTAGAACCTCGCCAACACCCTCCCCTCCATTCCTCCAGTGCCAGCGGATGGAAGCCCAGCGGTCAGAGCCTCCCCTACCCCCAGGGGGGCAGGAGCTCCTGGAGTTGCTGCTGAGAGTTCAGGGTGGGGGACGAATGGAAGAACAAAGGTCTCGGCCCCCCACACACACCTGCTGAGACTTGAGCCCCCCACCAGCCCCTCCACACTTCTGAGGCTCATAGCTGGGCAGCCCACTGTATGCCCTCAATCCTGCTTGGCAGGGGCACCAGAGACTGGAAGACCTAGATGAAATCTCAATATTCATTGCCCTCGTCACCTTCCCTGGGAAATGGAGGGGGTGAAAGTGCTCAAACCCTGGGAATCAAAGGTATGATGGTCATTTAAGTTTCTCCTGGAGTACATGGAGGCATAAGGCAGTGAGAGGATTCCAGCCACCAAGGGACACCCCATCTCTACTCTGATCTCAGGGAGTGACTTGGCGTCTTGGTCCCAAGCTGTAGGGACACCCCTAGTTGTCGAGCCACTAGGCAAGATCTGAGGGCTTAGGCCTCCATCTCCCGAGAAAAAGCAGATCTCAGAAGGTTATGACTTGATAGTTCCCCCCTCCTTCCCAGTAAAAAGAAAAGGAAGGTGGGCACAGCAGAGATAAAGAGGATTCTCCCACCACCAGCACCTCTCGGCCCCTACAGGCTGTGAACAGACACTTAGCCATGCCCACCCTCCCTCTCCACTGCTGCTCCGAGTCTGATGTTTTGGTTGTATGAATAAATGTAATTCCCCTCTGGACTGAAGACTGGTGTCTGGGGCTACCGGGATGGAGGGTAGGACAGTGAGGCCAGAGGCTGCCTCTCTCCCCAGCCTGGCGCGAGGCCAGCTCCCCTCCCAGGCTGGTTAATTACAGGCTGATTAAGCAGCGGCTGGAGACCTCCTTAATTACCCCCTCCCGCCCCCTCTCCTGGTTTTAATTAAGTAGAACAGGGAGGGGAGTCATTAGGACAAGAAATATGAACTGAGCTGTCTGTGAACCCAGGCATGCCAGCGACCAGAGTCCACGGCTCCTTGATCCCTGATTCAGAACCCTGGTGGCAGGCCCCCTGCCCCACGCCCCCAACATGCCCTCCACCCAAGTCGCAGAAGTCCAGCCCCAGGGCCTCCCCGTATTTTCCCCGATGGGCTGGTCTCCTCCCAGCGTCCCTTCTACCCTCTCCCCGCCTCCACTCGGTCTTAGTTCCTCTGTTTCTGTGTATCTCTCCCCGCCCCCAGCTCCTCCCTGTTCCTCCTCTCTTCTCCCCTCCTCTTCCTCCCTGGCTCCCCTCCCCCAGCCTCCCTCCCTCGCTCCCCCCCTTCTCCCTCCTCCCTCCTCCCTCTCTCTTACACACCCCCGCTTGGGCCTCTTCTCTCTCTCCGGCTCCATTTTCTCCGCCGCCGGGGGCCGGGGTCTCCTGTGGGGGGCCCAGCCGGTACCCCAGGTCTCCCTTCAGGGACGGGGTGAACCCCTCAGGGAGCCGGGAAGGGGGAAGACGGGCAGGAGTTGGGGCGGACGGAGCAGCGGCCCCAGCGAGTTTGGGGGGGAAGTAACCAGGCGGGGGGAGGGGCAGAGCAGGGAGGGGGCCTCAGGGCCCCCCCCCAACTATGGACGAGCGGCTGCTGGGGCCGCCCCCTCCAGGCGGGGGCCGAGGGGGCCTGGGATTGGTGGGTGGGGAGCCTGGGGGCCCTGGCGAACCTCCGGGTGGCGGAGACCCCGGTGGGGGGAGTGGGGGGGTCCCGGGAGGCCGAGGGAAGCAAGACATCGGGGACATTCTGCAGCAGATAATGACCATCACCGACCAGAGCCTGGATGAGGCCCAGGCCAAGTGAGTGCCCCCACCCCGGGACCCCACACAGACCCAGCAGAAGCCCCATTCACAAGCTCTGAGCCTTGTGGAAGCGCCCCCCGCCCCCAACTCCTGGACCCTCTCCAAGATCCTACAGCTCTCCTCTCCTTACTCCCCCAGAACCCCCAGATAAGTGATCCTTCTCAAACCTCCCTTCACCCCCAGGCCCTGAAACCTTAAGGAGGGGAACCACAGGTGCTCTCACTCCCCTCTCCTAACCTCTCATTGACCCCCACACTCCCCTGGAACATCCCTCCATCTTCAGAGCCACCTTCCAGCCCACCTGCCTTCTCTACAGACCTGGGGACGTCTACACCCCTGGAGAGTTCCTACCTCTCCTCTCCACTATGGTCCAGCCTTCAAGGGTCCTCACCTACCCTTTGCCCCTGCTCAGTCCCAGGACCCCTGACACACTGAACTCCCCACTTTAGCTTGCGGCCCCTAACCCCATTCTGGCACCCCAAACTCTGCCTCTTCTCCCCAGTCTCCCTCTCTCTTCCTCTGAAATCTACCTAGTCACCCTCATGTCCGCAGTCACCCCAAACTCCCCCTCTATACCCTATAGACTATCTCCCACAGCCCCCTGTCCGCCCAAGAGGTCTTTATCCTGCTGTTTTCACCTTCCCTCCATCTGCTGGAAGCCAGGCAGCTTCCCCACATCTCCATGCTCCGATAGCTGATCTCGCCCCAAGAACCCCCACTTCCATTCTGCCCCCGACCACACTTTCTTCCTCCCTTGTTCTCAGGCTCCCCTCAACCTCATGGTTTTCCACCACTACCTGTTTCTGTAGCTCAGCTTTTCTCCCATTCCTTCCAAGGAAACATGCCCTAAACTGCCACCGAATGAAGCCTGCTCTCTTTAGCGTCCTGTGTGAAATCAAGGAGAAAACCGGTATGTGGATCCTCTTCTCATTCCTCAGCTCTGGGGATGAAACCCTGTTTACTATAGATTCAGCCTAAGAGTTTGACAGCTTGGGGCCCTGAGTAAATTGGGAGTCAGGGAGGTTGCTAAGGGTGGCTGGGGAGGGAACCAAAGAAATTTGGGTTTCCAGGAGGCATCCAGAGGGCTGAGAATCGGGTATGGGATCCCCGGGTCCCTAAGTCCACTCACCCGCACAAACTAGGCCTCAGCATTCGAAGCTCCCAGGAGGAGGAGCCGGTGGACCCACAGCTGATGCGCTTGGACAACATGCTTCTGGCAGAGGGTGTGGCTGGGCCCGAGAAAGGGGGGGGCTCAGCGGCAGCAGCTGCAGCCGCTGCAGCTTCTGGAGGCGGCGTGTCCCCTGACAACTCCATCGAACACTCGGACTATCGCAGCAAACTTGCCCAAATTCGCCATATCTATCACTCAGAGCTGGAGAAATATGAGCAGGTGAGGAGAGGAGGCTGGAGTGGATGGAGGTTCTTTGGGGGGAATCCCAAGGCCAAAGGGCTCCTCTTCACAGCCTACTGGCCCTCACTCCAGGCATGTAACGAGTTCACAACCCACGTCATGAACCTGCTGAGGGAGCAGAGCCGCACGCGGCCTGTGGCACCCAAGGAAATGGAGCGCATGGTGAGCATCATCCATCGAAAGTTCAGCGCCATCCAGATGCAGCTCAAGCAGAGCACCTGCGAGGCTGTCATGATCTTGCGTTCCCGTTTCCTGGATGCCAGGTGGGACCTAGGGGCCCAGGCCTGCCCTCAGCACTGGGATCCTTCCCATTCTTCAGGCCCCTGGGCCACCATGTTGCACAACACGGTACTCCATGACAATGGCGTCCTCTGGAGTTATGCAATATGGAGTTCCTGCTAGGATAACAATGTCCTCACCACCCTTCTTTCTCTAGACGAAAACGCCGTAACTTCAGCAAACAGGCTACTGAGGTCCTAAATGAGTATTTCTACTCTCACCTGAGTAACCCATATCCTAGTGAGGAGGCTAAGGAGGAGCTTGCCAAGAAGTGTGGAATCACTGTCTCTCAGGTATTGGGGAGGAGTTTTCTGGCAGAAAGCTCTCCAATCCTATTGACTGAGAGTCTTAACAGAGGGAAAAGTTTCCACATGACCCTCTTTTCTGCCTGCCACCCCACAGGTCTCCAACTGGTTTGGCAACAAGAGGATTCGCTATAAGAAAAATATTGGGAAGTTCCAAGAAGAGGCAAACATCTATGCCGTCAAGACTGCTGTGTCAGTCACCCAGGGGGGTCACAGCCGCACCAGCTCCCCAACACCCCCCTCTTCCGCAGGTGGATCCAGCTGCCACCCTGGCTGGCTATTTTGCACACTTCCTGCTTTTTGTTCCCACTTCCTATCTAGCAAGATCATTGCAGAATGGGGCCTTTGGGATTGAGAGAGACCAACTTGAGATGGGGTGGGGATGTCAGGGGACAGAGTCCACTCCAGCAAAGTTACTCTTGCCTTTCTTCAGCAAGTGGCCAGGGGAGGCTCAGAAACAGCCTAATCCTTCTGAATGTTACAGTGTTTTGTGGATAATTTGTGCACAGTAGTGTACCCCCACAGAACTAGTTCGGAAGGCTTTTTGGAAACAGAGCTGTGGTGTATCTCTTGTCTGCCATCACAGGCATGTTATACATGTCCCTAATTCCCTCTCTGCTCCCCCAAGGCTCTGGCGGCTCTTTCAATCTCTCAGGATCTGGAGACATGTTTCTGGGGATGCCCGGGCTCAATGGAGATTCCTACTCTGCTTCCCAGGTCAGGTGGCCCATCTTCCCTTAAGTAGGATTTTCCCAAAGTTGGTTTCCCTCCCTTCAGGATATGAGATTTCTTTCTTTTGAGGCTTCTCACTGTCATACTTCCTTTGGCTGCCCACAGGTGGAATCACTCCGACACTCAATGGGGCCAGGGGGCTATGGGGATAACCTCGGGGGCAGCCAGATGTACAGCCCTCGGGAAATGAGGGTGAGTAGATTTCTGAAGTCCTCTCTCTCTGCTGCTCACCAGGACAGGAGGGCCTTTTCCCTGGCACCGTTGTCCCCAACATTGGGTTTCCCAGAGCCCTACCCCAACTGTCTCTTTTTCCAGGCAAACGGCAGCGGCTGGCAGGAGGCTGTGACCCCATCCTCGGTGACATCCCCAACAGAGGGACCAGGGAGCGTTCATTCTGACACTTCCAACTGATCTCGCCCCTTAGGGCCACAGGGGTGGGGGCTCTCGAGATGACTCTTGAAGAGGACGCAGGCATCCAGAGGACAAACCCCAGACATAGGAGAAGCACAAGACAGAAGGGCAAAAATGGGGTTGTCCCCTCCTCCACCAGACTCTTGGTGCTGGGGGTGCTGACTACATGGCAGGGAGAATGGGGTCCCCTTAGGGGAAAGTGGGGTCTATCTTCCCCTTTTTTCTTTTTTTTTCAGTCTGTTTTCCTCTCCCCCTTATACAGAAACACACACTCAGAATCCTGTTTTTCAGATCCGTCTTCCTCTCACCGTACAACTGTCGTTCCCCACACCCACCCCCTCTGGTTTTGACCACTCTCCCTCCTCCACCCCTTATCTGTTCTGGGATCTGTGGAGACACCAGCCTTGCCCGACCAGAGATGCCAAAAATGGGGACAGAACTTCTGGACAGATGACTTGGGCCACGCCTCCGTGCCTCCCACCCCCTGCCCCTCCGGACGGCTTTATTACCTCATATGCAGCTCATCTTAAACCAATAGAATCGCTCGGTGGACAAGAGTGTCTGACTCAGATATCTACCTCGGAGGGAGTTTCTGCTACTCTATGGAATTGTTGACTGGGCTTTGGGGTTGAACTTTTTTTTCTTTTAAGAAAAGAAAAAGGAACCCTGGGACCATCTATTTTTTTTTTTTTTTTAATGTTCTTTTTTTGTTGTTGGTTTTTAATTTAGTTTGGGGAAGTAGATGTTTTTATAAATATGTTAATTTTTTTTTTAATTTCTTGTTTTCCCATGTTAGGGGTGATAGTCAAAGGAGTCATAAGAGAAAGGGGAAACAAATAAATATGGTGAAGAGGCCCACCTGACTCCAGTCCTGTCCATCAGAAAGTATATTTAGCAGGGCACCAAGCCTGCCCCCCTAAAATCACTTGTTCTCCTTTGCTTGTAAAATCCTAGGTGTTCGCTTGTGCAGGCAGCTTCCTCCTGCTGCATTTGGTATGGAGGCCGTCGTGGGCTTGCTCGACTGGCCGATTCTCCCTCTTCTCACACTTGGGCAGGGCTAGACTCAGTAATTTTAAAGAAATGCCACCTTCCCCTGTGACACGTCTTTAAACCTTTTTTTAGCTACTATTTGCAGATTGGAGGGAGAGGGAGGGGGATATTGTGAAATAAGTATGGGTTGGGGTGCTTGTGTATGTATCTCTGAATTTCCCTAGAAATGATGTATCTTTTTCTCAGTCCAAAATCAAAAGGGTTGGGAGAGAAAGGAGGTTGCTAAAAGCTAGGTGTAGGGAGAAGTAAAATCACCACTGCCCCATCCTTGGCCCTGAATCCTATCATCTGAACCCCTCAGACATCCTCAGGATTTCACAAGACTGTCATAGTGGAAAAGTTCTGTCAATGATCCAGGCAGGATTTGAGGGCAGGTTGGGATTGTGATGGGTGGGGGGCGGGAGGCACGGGCCGGGGGCAGTTCTCTCCTCACTTGTAAACTTGTAGTTTCACAGGAAAAATAAAAGCAGTTTTAAATAAAGACATTTCTTTTTTCCCTGGGTTTAGTTGAGAATTATTTTCAAAAACATGAGAAATCCTAGAAAAATATTTTTCTCTCATAAAGTCCCAAACGGGTTTTCCCTAATTTCCTGAGTCTTGCCCTCACCACCCAGACCCCATGTTTCACCCTTGCCTTTTTACCGTGGGAAACAGCCTGGCTTGAACCCTGTTGCCTGGCAACCTTGCCTCCTCAAGATGAGGCTCCAGTGGTCCATCAAGCAGCCCTCAGCAGACGGATAGAACAGGTTGGTGGTCCTGAGAGGATGAGAGACCCAAGGAGGTGCACTCCCCACCCCCATGGATGTGGCAGTGCCCAAGGGTGGGGTGATAACTGTTTCTCCTATATTCTGAAGGACTCTTGTCCGGAGAGCCATGAATTCCTAGCATTCCCTGTGCCAGGACAGGACTGGGAGAGGGTGTGAGCCCCACCTAGGGCGGAGGCCACAGCAGTGAGGGGCAGACAAAGGCAGGAGCCTGGGAAGAAAGCAGGATGGCAACAGGGGCAACGGTTGGAGCCTGGGCGCTGGTCCTCAGTCTGTGGGGTGAGCCACTCTCCCCACACCTATCCTCCCTTCTGAAAGCACTCTGCCCCCTCCCCAAATCTCCCCAGAACTTTCCTGGAACCTGGATACCACTCTTCAGGCTCCCTCACACACCCTGTGCTAGTTTTATCAGCCCCATCTCTTTTTCCTGCCCCTCCGCCTTGGTGCTGTCTTCCAGGGGCAGCAGCAGGCAGTCGAAACCTCACAGCCCAGATCGGGAAGCCACTGGTGCTGAACTGTAAGGGTGCTCCCAAGAAACCACCCCAGCAACTGGAATGGAAATTGGTAAGAGGGTCTCCTGTTACACCCTGCCCACTTCCCTGCCTCTTGAGTCCTTTCTCAAAGGACTTGCACTGTTTAGGCCCCTCTCCTCTGTCCCCAGAACACAGGCCGGACAGAAGCTTGGAAGGTCCTATCTCCCCAGGGAGGTCCCTGGGATAGTGTGGCTCGAGTCCTCCCCAACGGCTCCCTCCTCCTGCCGGCCATTGGGATCCAGGATGAGGGGACTTTCCGGTGCCGGGCAATGAGCCAGAATGGAAAAGAGACCAAGTCCAGCTACCAAGTCCGAGTCTACCGTAAGGGTTCCAGGGCCTTCCCCAAGGCCCACTTTTCATCTAAGGAAAAGCCTTCAACCCCAGCCCTTGGCTCCTTAGCCCTGGTGTGTGAGAACCTCTAACTTCACTGACCCAGCCCCACAACCAGGATGTGAGGATCTTCAAAGCTTCAGCCTGATTGGAATTTTCCCTCCTTCAGAGATTCCTGGAAAGCCAGAAATTGTTGATCCTGCCTCTAAACTCACAGCTGGTGTCCCCAATAAGGTAGTGGAAGAAAATGGGAGTAGAACGTGGTCCCAAGAATGGGAGGGGAGTGTAGCTAAGTGTGTATGGAGTCTCTTACTTTCAAAGATGATGAGGTCACTCTTTCCCCAGGTGGGGACATGTGTGTCTGAGGGGGGCTACCCTGCAGGGACTCTTAGCTGGCACTTGGATGGGAAACCCCTGATACCTGACGGCAAAGGTGCGTCCCCCTCTTCCCCCCGTAACTGCCTTCTTTTTGATCCCTCCCCCCCGACACACACACACCCTGGGATATCTTGCCTTCTTCCCCCACCACAGGAGTGTCTGTGAAGGAAGAAACCAGGAGACACCCTGAGACAGGGCTTTTCACACTCCGGTCAGAGCTGATGGTGACCCCAGCCCTAGGAGGAGCGCCCCACCCTACCTTCTCCTGTAGCTTCAGCCCTGGCCTTCCCCGGCGCCGAGCCCTGCACACAGCCCCCATCCAGCTTAGTGTCTGGGGTAAGCAGAGATGGGGAGGGCCCCTCGCTCGGGTGAGTACTATCTGAAAGTACGCCACTGGGACCACACGTAGGTGTAACTCTCAGCCTCGTGCCCCTTCCCAGCCCCAGAGCCTGTGCCTCTGGAGGAGGTCCAATTGGTGGTGAAGCCAGAAAGTGGAGCAGTAGCTCTTGGTGGAACCGTGACCCTGACCTGTGAAGCCCCCACCCAGCCCCCTCCTCAAATCCACTGGATCAAGGATGTGAGTGACCTGAAGAGGGGGCTGGGAGGTAGAGATACATAACTGGCAACTAGAAGGGCAGCGGCTCATGGAGAGAGAAGCAGTCAAGAGGCTGGGGAAGAGGACAAGGTATCTGGGGATGTGGAGACAAAGACAGGAGTATGGGATATACAGACAAGGGTTGTAATAGCCTCCTGCCCCACTTCCCCGCCTCCTAGGGCACGCCCCTGCCACTTCCCCCCAGCGCAGTGCTGCTCCTCTCTGAGGTAGGGCCTCAGGATGAGGGAACCTACAGCTGTGTGGCCACCCATCGCAGCCACGGGTCCCAGGAAAGCCAGGCTGTCAGCATCAGCATCATTGGTGAGACCTCTCCCCAGAGCCCAGGGACCCTGTGCAGCCTCCAATTCCCTACCCTGTTCTGGCATTGTCCCCAAGAGCTATCTCACATCTCCCTCAGTGGACCCACACCCAGGCCTCGGCTGCCCCACCCAAACCCTACCAAGAGAGCAGCCCAGCCTATCCCCTCTCCACTCTGAACTGAAGAAAAAGAAGACTCCACTGGGGCTCCCACTAAATAGCCCTTTCCCGAACTGAAGCTTCCCTTTCTGACTTGCCCTGACTTGTCTTCTAGAAACAGTCGAGGAGGGATCAACTGCAGGTGAGGAGTTGGATAAGGTCAGAGAAGCAGACAGACTCCAACATGCATGGTGAGTGGTAGGGGCTGTGCCCTCAATCCTCCCCATTTCCCTACAGGCTCTGTGGGAGGGCCAGGGCTGGGAACTCTAGCCCTGGCCCTGGGGATCCTGGGAGGCCTGGGGATAGTCGCCCTGCTCATTGGGATCATTATGTGGCGAAGGTGGCGACACCAAGGAGAGAAGAGGTGAGTGCAGAAAGCCACTGGGGGCTTCCTGGCAGCAAGGAGAGGTGTGGGGGAAATGCTAGGACCCATGTGCAGAATTTCCCCAATCTTCCTCCCCAGGAAGGCCCCAGAAAACCAGGACGAGGAGGAGGAAGAGCGTGCAGAGCTGAATCAGTCTGAGGAGCCTGAGGCAGCCGAGAGCAATGCAGGAGGGCCTTGAAAGGCCCACAGCCACCCCCATCCCTCAGCTCCCTTTTCTTTTCCCCACACTCTGTTCTGGCCCCAGATGAGTTCTCCCCTGTACAACCTCCACTCACCTCACCAAACTTTCTTCCACAACCAGAGCCTCCCATGAAGCGCGATGAGTAAACAACTGACAAACCTTACTCCCTTTGCTCTTTGTGTGTGTGTGTGTGTGTGCGTGCGTGTGAGATGCCCTCACCCCTGCAACCCTGAGACACTTGAAGGAAAGGGCTCACCCCCATGCTTCCCCACACCACATCAAAAATCTACTCAAGGTGGGAAGAAGATGGAAGGAAGGAAGGAGGGAAGGACAAAGGTGGGCAGAGCTCCCATCAACACATCTCACCTTGTTTATTGAATTTGTAACAAAGGAGGTAGTGAGGGGAAGGAAGCACTTAAAAGTCATAACCTATACTAGAAACTGAGGAGAGAAAAATTAAGTTAACGAGAGGAAAGTCGGGGAGAGCCAGAAGGAGGCTTGCCCACCTTTCAACATCAAATCAAGAAACCTGGGGAAAGCAAAGGATGAGGAGAGAGGAGAAACAGACATTCTCTTCAGTCCATGCTCTTCTCCCAGAGCTGGGAGGTATGATTCTACTGAGTGAGCAGTTCAGGGCAGATGCTTCTCCCATCCTATGCACAGATGTCACTCTTCCTCCCCACACCCTCCTGGAGAGTGGCCGTGGCTGGCCTTAGCCAGCAGAAATGGAGGGGCTGGGGTCGGGGGAGGGTCCGGGAGTAAGGAAAGGTCAGCAGGGACCCTCAATACTGATTCTTCTCTGGCTAGAGGTGGGCAGAAAGAAGACACAGCTCAAATACTGAGCAGCCAGAAAAAGAAGAAGATGGCGAGAAACAGGAAGAGGGAGTCCTGCCAGCTGGAGGCTGGGTGACCCTGTCCCAGATCCACACCTGTGGGAGAAAGGAAAGCTGCAGAAGAAGCATCCAGGGCCGGGAGGGGGTCTGAGGGGATTCAGGGGGCTCCCA
The DNA here is from genome assembly GCF_000151845.1 of Pteropus vampyrus. NCBI lineage: Eukaryota > Metazoa > Chordata > Mammalia > Chiroptera > Pteropodidae > Pteropus > Pteropus vampyrus. The sequence continues at coordinate 424,913 of NW_011889159.1, forward strand.
GGTAGGAGCTGAGGGAAGGCTCTTACCTGTACCCCGGTGGAATGGCTCATGGGTATTGAAGACAGTGGTGAAAAATCCAAAGGGAAAAGCACCAACACCAAATGAGAAGTGAAAACCCCCAGTATCACCAAATGGCTGGAATCCCTAAGGAGGCAGAGAAAGTCAGAGGGAGATGGGGCAAGTCTTTAGCAAGGAAGAAACACAATCGGACAAGACTCACCCCTCTGCTCTCTGGAGCTGGTCGCTGGCCCTGGGGGCGGGGTGGAGTTTTCAATCTGAGGAAGAGGAGAGGAACATCAATAGGAAATGTTCGCTCCAATTCCATGCCCCACTCCCTGGGAGAAAGTCTTCCATTTTCCCTCAGCACCCTCCTATCTCTCACCTGGGATCCTGGGACTTCTGGCTCCCTCGCCCATAAAGGGGGACAACCTTTTCTCTGCTGATCCCAGCTTTACATACTGGGCACTCTTGCCGCTCAGGCCGTGTCTCCAGCCACTGGGGGGAAAAATGAAGTGGTTTCCAGTACACAGCAGGGTCTTCCAGCTCCTAAGACCTCCCCATTTCCCTCTTCATATCCTCTGAGTACGCACCTGATGAAGACAGGGCCAACTGGATGGGGGGAAAAAAAAAGGTCAAACTAGCTACAGAAAGGAGACAAAGACCACACCTCACAGAGTTCCATCTCACCCCCAATTCCCAAGTTTTACCTGCTGTTTCTTTTCATATTTTCTGCCACCTCTACCATTATAGCCAACTTGGCCTTCCTGCTTCTCTCAACCTCCAACACCTAAAGCTTCATCCTCAAGATGCTCAACCCTCTCATTTCGACACACACACACACACTCATCCCCTCCCTTCTCTGCCTTTCGACTTAATTTCCAGTTCTCTTGAACCACTCCTTTCCAGATCTCCTCTTACAGCCGAAGCCCCATCCTTGCCCTTATTACTCCCAAACCAAACCCCCTAAATAGCACCTTCCCCTACTGCTCCTTTTACTTTCTTCCAGGCCCAATAAAGTTCCTATTTTCACAATCTTTTAACCTCTCAAGACTGCCTCTCCACAGTGCCCTTGTCCCAAGGCATACCACCCCCTTCCACACCTCATCTGAATGTGACCCCCACATTCTCTAGGTCTTCCCCCACTCAACTGACGCGTTCCTCCCCCATCCTTTGAGTCTAATCCGTTTCCACCTGTACAGCTAAGATCCCTCACTCCTCTGGGGTAAGGTGGCTCGGGTTTCACCTGTACAGATGTGCGGTGCCCACCCTTCCGCTCCACTTCCTCTTAACACACCATATGCCCCAGCTCCTAGTTCCTATGCCTCTCCTTTCCATGGGTCGCGTCTGTACAGACTTGACCCTCCCACCCGCTCATACCCGAAAAGACGTTATATCCCTTCCTCGAGACTCACCTATGGGGTTGTGCCCTCTGATTATCCGTATGATTGTACGGTCCCCTTGCCCCCAGCCTTCCCCGTATGAAGGTGAGCCCCATTCCTTTTTGCCCCCTTCCCGACTCTCACCAGAACAGGTGGCCACACACACTGACCACAGCTTCCCGAGCAGTCTCCAGACATATATTACATTCGAAGGTCGCGCCCGCCCCGCCCCGCTCGCGGTTTGGCCCTTCGGGGCCCCCGTCCTCCTCCTCCGCTGCTGCCATGGCCAGTTCTGTTTCGCCCCCAAGTACCCTTAGTCCCCGAGAAGACACACTCAAGCCCCAACAAACGGGAAACCGCCTCCTGCTCACGATAGCTGGGGAGGCCTTAAGCTGTTTTAATCACTATTGGTCTGAGTACCTGCCAATCACGCAGGATTCAAAAGAAAGGATTGGTTCAGAGAGCAGGGATGAAGAGAAGTTTGCTCGGTCCTGCCCTTGCACAATAACTATTGGCTGATACAGTCGCAGTCGGTATGCACTGTCAAGGGATTGATAACGTCATACGTCCCGTTGCCGGGCCAAGGGAAGCTTTGTTCATCTTGGGTACTTGCCAGTCATAACCAAAGGCTAGAAGCCATTGGTTCTGGACTACATAGACCTCGCCCGCTATAAGCCCCTCTCTCTTCTTCACGTCCTCTTTCACAGAATGTCCGGATTCCTATTGGACTTTGGAGCGTATGGCTCCAAAGCAATTGATTGGCTAGAACTCGACGGAAAATGGTGGTTAGGTAAAATGCGCGTGCGCAACAGGCGGCGGGAAGGACTGAGCCAATCCTATGAGTGTTGAGCCTTCTCTGGTCTCACCCCTTCACCTCTAACTTGTCTCCATGGTGACTGCTTTACAACTGGCTGGGTTTGGGGGTTCAAAGGACTCGGCTCAGCCTCATCCGGGTCCTCTCGCTGTGGTTTTCTCTCTCTCTCTCTCTCTCTCCCCCCCCCGCCCCTCCCTCCTCTCTCTTTCTCTCTTTCTCTCTTTCTCTTGTCTCTCTCTCGGCTGATTGGGCCATTTATTTCGCCCTGATTGGCCGAGATCGGAAAAGACGGCGAAGAGCTCAGAAAAGAGGGCAAATACTAGGGTCGCAGGGTTCAAAATGGCTCCGGCCTCCTTTGGCGGTGTAGAGAGCAGAACTTGGGTCCGCCCCTACCTCTTAGGAAAGAAAGGAACAGAACTGGGATTAGCCCGAGGTTTGGATGCTGTGTGCATCGACCTGGTGTTAACTCACATTCCTCGGCTGGACGACTCAGCCCGCCCCTCTCTAGGTGATTTACAGAGCAGAGCTGAACTAAAGGCACACCCACTTTTTAAAGTGACACAGTAGAACAGAGTTAACCTCGACTCCGTTTTAAACTTTAACAGCAGAAAAGGCCTAGCTCTACCCCTTTGTGAGTGGCTGTAGAGGGACAAGCCCCGCCCCCTTTTAAGGCTACCCGGGGCGGAATGGGATTAGGCCCGCCCCTTCTTTGTAAAGTTCCCAGGAGAACTGGGGTCTTCATCCTGGGTTGGACCCCGGGATTTAGGCAAGCTGCTTCAGAGTTTGTGCCTTTGTTCTACAGTCAGTGTGGCCCAAGGAACAGAACTAGGTAACAGCCCTCCCACTACCAGTGTTCTTTACATCTTCTTCCTCAGGGCCTGTAAACTCAGGCAGGGCAAAGGTGTCTGGGGGCCGGGGACGGGGCAGGCAGCGGCTGAGGGCAGTTCACCAGCAACCAGATAAAAGGTCCCACGTGATTCAAGTGAGGAAAGGTGAGAAGTTGGAAGTTGCCAGGGCAGGGGAGGTGAGGGTTCAGGAGTTCTGTGGAGGTTTAGAAAAAGCTACTGAGAGGTGAACAAGGAAGGAGTGATGGAATGATCCTGGTAAAGGACTAATGGGAGTATGGAGAACGAGGGCTGCAGGGGGGGGGCTAGATACATGGCTACAAAATTAAGGAGGCATGTTTATCCCAGAAGAATCAGCATTCTTCCTCACTTTTTTTTTTCCAAGAAAGCAACCCTAATGCCCAGTTTCCATTCTAAGAATATAACCCAGATTCTATGTTGGGGAGAGGGGTGGTCTCAGCTTAGGTGAGTAAAGAGACTAATAGAAAGTAGAAAAGGTACTGAGGCTAGAGTATGGAAAGACAGGGGCAAAGAGAGGGCCTGAGAGTATCCTTTCTCTTTGAAGAGGGGGTGGTGTGGAGGAGGGAGTTGGACTGCTGGGAGACAGTGATGGGGACAAAGTGCAAAGAGACCAGACTATAGAGCTGGAGGGTGAAGTGAGGAGGTAAGATGGAGACCTGGAGGGATAAAGAGAAGTGAAGAATTCAGTGTTTGGCACATCGTAGGTGCTCGATAAGTATTTGGAATCGGGGAACTGGAAAGGGAGTCTTGGAGAAGAGTTGGACGAAGGCAGATACGGGAGTTAAGGGGAAAGGAAGAAACCGAAAAAAAGTGACAATAAGAGTGGTGATGGAGACTGAGAAGGAGGAATGGGCCAAGGAAGGAATACAGCACGAAGGGACATACAAGTCGTGTGTGCTGAAAGGAAATTTCGTGCAGCTGGAGACAGAGAAGGACAGGCAGAGCACAGCCGAGCTCTCCAGGAGCGGAGCTAGCAAGAGGAGACCGGCAGATGTGGGGAGGAGATGCCTGGATGCCTGGGAGGCGATTGGCAAAATAGGCCGCCCGTCACCGCCTCCTACTTCCTGACCAGCCCCGGAAACCAGCAGGCGTTGGGGGGCGGGGAGGAGCGGCAGCAGCAGCCCCAGCCCTTAGAGAGTCTGCAGGAAGGGAGGGTGGGAGCTAGGAGGACAACCCCCCACCATTCCTACCGCTATGGGCCCAGCCTCCCACTCCCACCTCCCCTCCATCGGCCGGGGCTAGGACACCCCCAAATCCTGTCGCCCCCGTGACACCGACACCCCGACCGAGCCAGAGACACAGCCACCCGCCACCACCGCTGCAGCAGCCTGGCTGGGGAGGGGGCCAGCCCCCCAGGCTCCCCACCCCACTGAGGTGGGGGCAGGAAAGGGATGGGAGGAGGAGGGAGGGGGTGCTGAAAGGGACATGGAGGAGAGGGTGGGGGAGAGATTGGGTCTGGGAGGGCAGACGGGAAAAGGATTGCTGCGAAAAGAATGAGACCTGACTGGGGAGAGGGTTGCTGGGGAAAGGAGACGGGGCATGAGGGAGGAATGGTGGAGACCCCGTAAATTCAGGATGGGGGTGTGGACAGGGAATCCTGGAAAGGGAATTCTTGCACCTTCCCCAATTCCTTTTCTTGCCCTTTGGCCTCACATGACTCCTGGGGGGTTGTGGCATGGAGAAGGCAGTTTATTGCTCTTCTCCCAACATAATTTGCTTCCTAGGAATGCTCTCAGACAGGTCTGTTTCCATCTAGGTACAGGGCCTCTTGTTTTTCAGTGGCCTTCCACACCGCTGGACCCTTACTGACACACAAGTGCCTTGTGGGGGGCTATGTTTTCTACATTGAGTCTGTGTACCTTTGACATATTCAATGGCTTGTGTGCAGCTAGGTTGTCCTATGCTGTCTATGGGTTGTGCAGAAATGGTGCGTTATTGTTATTTTTTATCACAATTACCCATTCTCATATCTTATGTCCATGTCTCAGGTCTAGTCTTGACACTTTCAAGTGTGTGTTTCATATACATATTACATCTATTATTGGTTTTATTTCTTACACATTATGTTTTTGCACATTTAGTGCATAAACATTATACCTTATATTGTTTGAGCTCACATGTTATGTCCATGGTCCCGCTATATGCAGTAGTCTTCGTGTGTGGGCTTCCATGGCTTAACTGACTAGCACATGCCCATTTTCTGATTGGATTGGCCTCTTTGCTTTTTCCCAGTCAGGGTTCACACTGCACATATGTGTGCCCTTTGCATCATATGCTGATGTGACTTGTCCAAAGCATGTGTGCTTATGGTTACACATACTATTTATTTTACTGGAAGTATATTTTGGGAGCTGTGTGCTCATTACCTATTTGGTGCTCCATTGTGTTTATAAATCCTTGGATCTTTCTATTCCAGAGAGGGTCACTTAATTTTACTCATTAGAGATGGGTAACTGGGCCTCCCCAAAGAATATCCCCATATGCTTTACCTTGCTCACATCTCTGGCCTGTTTGTCTCTTCCTGCACATTCTTTCTCTAGTAGCTGTGTGCAGTCTGTGTCCCATGGAGTTCAGTGCATTCCACAGGGTCAGTTTTGCTGTGCACATTATCCCCAACTCTGCACTGTTGGCATGTATTTGATGACAACAGCATCATCCTCTTGTGGCATGTTAATCCCCATTCTGTATGTTTCTCCTGTGTGTACAGTGGTATGTGCCTTCTTAATTGTTGTCCTCTGCCTTCATTATATGGCCATGTATCGAATGTGTGTATTCAGAGTAGGTTACTATTAGTCTTGGTGTGTTCACTGCTTCTGAGTGACTTTTCATAATAGTCCTCAAGAGGGTAGCTATTTTATTCATGTTCTGAACTGTCATCTCTGTGTGGGTATGTATACAGCCTTATGATCTGTTCAGCAAATGTTTATGAGTGCTTTCTCTGCCTCCTTCTGTCCTGGGCATTGCAGATAAGACAGAGTCCCTGTCCTCAAGCTGAGTACAGACTAGGAAGGGAAACAGAAATGCCAGTGGGCAGTTATACACAGTGTGGTGTCAAGAACAGTGTTAAAATACAGATTGATGGACCGAACACCCACAATTTCTGATTTAGGAGATCTGGGGTACAGTCCAAGAAGTTGCATTTTCACACTTTGAGAACCAGTGATCAAGATAAAAATGTAATGGAAACTCAGGTCTGGAGGGGTTCAGGAAGACCTCCAAAATGTGCCACTGAGCTGAGTGAGGCAAATGAAAAGAAGTGGAAGGGCTTTCCAGCCAAAAGAAACAGCACGTTCATGACACGCGAGCATGAAAGATTATGGTATGTCTGAGGAACTAAAGTAAATCAGTGGGGTAAAAACGCATTTGTGGGCATGTGGCCAAAGATGTAAGCAGAAATCAACTTGTCAAGAAAAGCCTTTAGGCAAGACAGGGAAGTGCCAGATTTGTGTTACAGAAAATCTCTGCGGTTGTCTGTGGAAGACTGATTGGAGAGGAAGAGTTAGGAGTCTGTTGCAAATAGTTGAGGGGAGAAACGCTGTTCTGAACTTGCAGGGGCAATGGGATGGAGCAGCTCAGAAGCCTACCATTTTAGAGCTGGCAGTCTCCTGTTTCCTGTATTGCCTGTTACCTTCATTCTTGGCAATGGGCTTACCTTTGAGCACAGCCTGTCCTGTCGTTGGAAGGGAGTGCCTTTGGCCTTGATAGGAATGACTAGTATTTGTCTAAACACAGATTTTGTGAATTGTGACCCTGCCCCCAGCCGTGGGGCAGGCAAGTGGAGGAAGGAGGAAGAGCCTAGAAGGCAGGTCCTAGGTACCTGTGCCTCTTCCTCCTGAACTTTCCCAAGGCAGGTAGTGTGACGTCCCTTTGACTCTCTGCCCTCTTTTTTTCTCTTCGTGAGGCCTTACCCTCTGTTCCTGCCTGACCAAACTGCCCCCAGTGTTGTTGGAAGTGGTGGGATTTGTTTGCCTTTTTGTGGAGGCAGGATTGATGGATGTAGTTACTCCTGGTATGTCCATGGCTTTATCTGGGAATGGGGGCAGGGCGCTACCTGGGTGGAGAGAGGTTTTTCTAGGTATGCGTTTCCAATCCTTCATCTGTCACTGGGTATGATTGTAAATTTGTGTGTGTGCGCGAACAAGTCAATCTTTGTATGACCGTGTGTCTGTGTTTGCATTCGTGACAGAGCCTTTATTCTTGCCAGTCAGCCCTTGAGAATGTCTGTGGGTGTTTGATCACTTACACTGTATCTGCTGTGTGCTGTCTATGCACCTGTGTATATACATACAGGCGGCAGTGTGACTCAATGGTTAGGGACACAAGCTTCTTAGGTTTAAGCTAGGACTTGCTTCTCAGTAGCCATATCACCTCAGGTAAGTTATTTAACCTCTCTGTGCCTGTTTCCTGTAAAATGTAAATTTTGTGGTTTAACATAATATATGATATATAGAGACAAGGCCTCTCCAACACAAATATAATGCAAGCCACATATGTAATTTTTAATTTTCTGGTAGCTACACTGAAAAAGGTAAACAGTAACAAGGTGAAATTAATTTTAATAATATACTCTGTTGAACCCAAAAAATTGCAGTTTTAGAATTTAATCAATATAATTATTAATGGAATATTTTACATCGTATTTTTCAGTCAAAGTCTTTGAGATCTGTTGTGTATTTTACACTTCAGCACATCTCAATTTGGACTAGGCCACATTTCAAGTGCTCAGTAGCCATATGTGGCTGATGGCTGTTGTAGGTGCAGACAGCACAGATGTAGACCATTATAAGACCCTGACCAGTGTTAGCTCTCATCTTTATTGTCCTTTTATTATCATGTATCCGACTTGTGGAAGTACAGGTCTCGTCTCTTGTCTGTCTGAATATGTGGAGCCTTCAGAGTGGGGTGGGAAACCAATCCTGAGCACCCATCCCCACTGCCCCCATCCTAAAGATGCTTCCTCGGTAGGTTTAGGTGAGAACTCTGGCCCCATCTTGTGTCTCCTGCCTTCTGTGCCTTACTTGCCCCACCTCGCTCCAGCAATCAGGCCAACTGTCCCTCGCCCCATCCCTTGCAGGTGACCAGAATGGAGCTGTGGCCAGGGGCATGGATGGTGGTGCTGCTGCTCTTCCTGCTGCTGCTCTTCGTGCTGCCCACCCTGTGGTTCTGCAGCCCCAGTGCCAAGTACTTCTTCAAGATGGCCTTCTATAATGGCTGGATCCTCTTCCTGGCTGTGCTCGCCATCCCTGTGTGTGCTGTGCGAGGACGCAATGTAGAGAACATGAAGTGAGAGCCAAGGGGTGTTGGGTAATGAGGGAATCTAAGGGTCAGAAGTGAACGGTGGATGGGGAGGGTGGAGCGTGTATAGGAGAGACAGAGAAACTGGACAAGGAAGGGGAGAGGACTGTAGATGCCCAGAAAGAGAGTAGGGTTAGGGGAGCTGAGGCATGGATGTCAGTTGATCCTGCTGGAACCCCTTGCTGTGACCCCATAGGATCTTGCGTTTGATGCTGCTCCACATCAAATACCTATATGGGATCCGAGTGGAGGTGCGAGGGGCTCACCACTTCCCTCCCTCACAGCCCTATGTCGTCGTCTCCAACCACCAGAGCTCCCTGGACCTGCTTGGTGAGACCCCTCATAGGACACACCTCTTCTAGCCATGCCCTTCCTCCTGGTACCTTCCTCAGGATCTCCTCCCTTAGAGGTCCTCAGCTCCCCTTCATCTGGGATGTTGCCTTCTTTCCCTGGGGTAGAACTGCCCTCATAAGCAGGGTAGTAGATTTTTAGTCACCCTTCCCTCCGCTTGGGCCATCCCGCCCCTGCCTTCCAGTCTCCCTCTCCCTTTACATCCAGGCCCTTGGTAGTGAGGGTGATGACCTGGGTGAGGTGAGCTGCCTCTTGTGACACTGTGCCTCCATCCTGATCCTCACCCCATCCCCACCTCTGTCCCAGGTATGATGGAGGTATTGCCAGGCCGCTGTGTGCCCATCGCCAAGCGTGAGCTACTATGGGCTGGCTCTGCTGGGCTGGCCTGCTGGCTGGCTGGAGTCATCTTCATTGACCGGAAGCGTACTGGGGATGCTATCAGTGTCATGTCTGAGGTCGCCCAGACCCTGCTCACCCAAGATGTGAGTCACCCTGGGGATGTGGGTGTTTGGGGGTTATGGAGTAGCCTAGTTGTAAATGAACTGATACATAGGGCCAAGGGGCCTCAGAATCTAATTACAGCATCATAACCATTTTGCGACCCCTTTATATGTGTGTCTTCCTTGACCCTCTTTCTTTCTCAGGTGCGTGTCTGGGTTTTTCCTGAGGGCACAAGAAACCACAATGGCTCCATGCTGCCCTTCAAACGTGGCGCCTTCCACCTTGCGGTACAGGCCCAGGTGATTTCTTCCTCCCCTTCTGTTGCTGAGCCCCCAGCGTCCCACCATCCTTTCATTTCTGGCAGAGGCTTGTCGTGGGGGCCTCAGAATCAGAGCTGTGTGGACTGATTATCTTTCCTCCTTCCCCAGGTTCCCATTGTCCCCATAGTCATGTCCTCCTATCAAGATTTCTACTGCAAAAAGGAGCGCCGCTTCACTTCTGGTGAGGGCTCTGAGTGGCTCTGGGATAGGGGTGGCCAGAAGGGCCATGGGAAAAGCTAGAGGGATGTCGCCATAAAGCAGGACCAGTCAGTGAGAACTGTGAGGTGTCCACAGGATCCCCTAGTACGGCCCCACATCAGCCAATAAGTATTTATTAAGCACCCACCATACCCTGCTAGATAGGTAACAGTTGGTCCCTCAAAGAGAGGCCATTACTGTCTAGCAAGAAAGATAAGGCCTTTGTGTGCAAACCTGTAACACTCAGCAGTAAACACTAAACCTAGACAATGGGGGATGGAAGGGTGCTGTGTCTGAACCGGGGTTTGAGGAAAGCTTTGTGCAGGAGGGCCTCAAACAACTGGTGGCAACTGGCAGGCAGAGTCGGGGGAAGAGAACTGAGAGGTTGAGGGGGAATAGCAGGAAAGCTCAGAAACTGGGCCCAACCTGTGGGCAAGAGACAGGCTCTGATGGTGCTCACCCCCCTCCCAGGGCGATGTCAGGTTCGGGTGCTGCCCCCAGTGCCCACAGAAGGGCTGACACCAGATGACGTCCCAGCTCTGGCCGACACAGTCCGGCACTCCATGCTCACCATTTTCCGGGAAATCTCCACTGATGGCAGGGGTGGTGGTGACTATCTGAAGAAGCCTGGAGGAGTGGGCGATGCCCGGCTCTGAACTCCCCTCCCATCTACCCCCACCTCCTCCACACACCTATCAGCCCAGTAGGTCCTGAAGCGGGGCCAAGCCCTCTTCCTCATTTCCCCTCTCCTCACTAGGTCTCCTCTTTGGAATCTTCAACTTCTGAAGTGAATGTCCCTGTCCCTTCCCAGCTCCCCCCATGGACTCTCTTGCCTTGGTGCAGTCTCCACTCTGACCCCACCCACCTCCTGTGCCATCGTGTTTATGGGACAGTTGCCTCCCCCTCATCTCCAGTGGCTCAACCTACACAAGGGTGGGAGCACTCCATCCTGTCCCCAGTGGACCTTCTTCCTTTGTGGTCTTCTCTCCCTCTCCACCCCACATTGGCCAGTGGACTCATCCATTCTGTGGAACAATTCCCCACGCCCACCCCCAGGTCAGTGGATTCAGTGGACTCATCAGTTTGTGGGGAGGACTCATGCTGTGGCTGGAAGCTGATGCCTGGGACACTCCTCCCAGTCTCCTCCTGGGAACCTTCCTCAGCACGTTCACTCTCCCTCCCGTGGAACCTCCTATCAGTGGAGGCTGGACTCTTCTCACTAGAGGTCGCATCCCTGCCCATGCCCAGGACTGAGCATATTTCTGGATGCCAGTTTGGCCTTCACATTTCTGCTTCCCCTGTTCCCATGGTACAGTTCTTCTGTGACCCTTGCTCCACCCATCCTCCTGCAGCACCATTCTGACCAGGTGTGGGGAAGAGGCAGACATTAGGTGCTGCACTCTCTGCTCCCTGGGTTCTTGGGAAAAAGAAACTGAACCCTGGCTGGAGGGGATGGGAGGGCTTTTAATTTATTTCTCTTTCTTTTGACCGCCCCCCCCAGCCAGTTTTCATTTCCTCCCTGTGGCATTAGTTACTCCCTGCCTCCTGTCCCATACCTGTGCCCACAATGGGGAGGTGGGCTGGGAGCAAAAGGAGAGGGTGGGACTCAGTTTTGTGTGGTTGGTTTTTATTAATTACTGGATAACAGCAAGGAACTGAGAATAAAGATTGAGAGAGATCTGGACACTTTCTGTCTGCATTTGTTAAGGAGTTGAAGAAGCGGTTCCCACCCCCAGGCTATCTGCCCTGCTAGAAGACACAGAGGCTGGCCGAGACGCACCCTGCCCTCCTCCTCTATTCAGCTCTCTGAAGTTTCCATGGTCATTCCTCCTTAGTGGCAGATAACCTTATCTGCAACTCCCCAGCTGGTGAATCCCAAAGGATTAGTGGTTTCTGTATAAATTAGGCGGCAGGATCTCTGCAGAGGTTTCTCATCTCCGCCCACTGAGGCCTGGGCCCTGGCTATTGTCCTCACAGGAGCCTGGTTAATGACAAGGAGACAGGCAGACATGTTGGCTGTCGACTGCCTCCAGCCTAGAGTTGGTTTGAGTACTGGGAAGACTGACACTCTCGGCCAACAATAAGTGAAACCACCGAGTTGGGGACGGTGCCATAAGGGGTGGTGAAGTGTGGCTATCTGGGGACAATATGGGGAGAGTGAGTGTTGGGGAAGGGTTTTTGGAAAAGAGAAACAATTGGGAAGAGCTGGGGCACTTGGGGATGGGGATCCCAGGTGAGAGGAGCATGAGGACTCACAGGTGCCTAGCCTCTCCTCCAGCAGCAGCACCTGGTTGCTGAGAGACTCTATCCTGTCACCTCGGCCCCACAGCTCTGCCACTTGTTCGGGCTGCAGCTCTTCAGGTGGCATGGGCAGCACCGCTCGGACCCAGGCCCCGGCCTGCCCAGTCCACTACAAAGGAAAAGACACCTCGGGGTGTTGAGGATGGGGCGTGCCCTGCCCAGCCGGCTTTGCCCCAGGCACCCCAGCTTACCTGCTCCAGCCTCTCCAGGCGCCCTCGCAGCTCACCAACCTCCCGCCTCAGGGCGCACTCATCCTGTTCCGCTTCCCTAACTGGAACAAAGGAGAACGTGACCACTGCCCAGGCCCAGCCGCCGGCCTGGCCCTCCCTGCGGCCCACACCCCCGCCTATCACCTGCCACGCTAAGGATGTTGGCACTGGTTGGGGGCTTCGAGGACCCCTCTGCGCAGGTGCGCCCGTCCGTGCCCAGCACCAGGTCGTGGGGGCAGCCACAAGTGAAGCTGCCTGCCGTGTTGAGGCAATGGTGCGAGCAGAGGGTGACGCCAGTCCTACATTCATCCACGTCTAGTTACCGGAAAGAGGAGAGGGCTGAAGGGGTGGGACGGGGGCGGGCGACCCGGTGAGCGGGGAGGGCCGTGCCACCGCTGGGGGAGGGCCAGCCAACTCACCCACGTGACAGTGCTTCCCACCCCAGCCCGGGGTGCACTCGCACTGGTCCGGGCGAATGCAGACGCCTCCGTTCATGCAGGGCTTGGCGCAGATGGCTGCAGGCGCAGGAAGGGCCGTTTGGAACGCGGCGCCTCCGGCTCCCAAGCCCCGCGGGGCGCTCCTCCCCCTAGGCCCAGGAATAGCCAGCCTCACCTTCATCACAAGTGAGCGCCCCTGGATGCTGCTTTTTCCAGCCCTGGCAGCACAGGGCGTGGGTCTGCCGCACCTCCCTCCTTACCTCGCGCCACGCCACGCGGTAAGTGGTCCTGGAACACAGCGCCCGGCTCTGGACCCTGGTATATGGGTCCTGGTTGGGGTTCTTGGGGTTCCTCTTGAAACACCCAAAATCCAGGTTCCCCATCTCTCACCTGTAGGTGCTACAGACGCGCCTTCCAGCGCACAGTGTCAGATAGGGCTTATACACCGGTTGGCTGTAGGACTCGTTGTAACGGAGTGGGACCATCAGCGTCTGCTTGGAGCAGACCCTCTGGCTGCACTCAAGCAGAAGAAGGTGGGAGACATTGAGTGGGCCAGACCCTGGAAAGTCCCAGGTCCCAGGTCCCTCTACACTGAGACTCCGCCCTTCCTCCAGGTGACAGCCTTACCCCCATTCTAAACTTGTTCTGCCACCTGTGAAGCCCCACCCCCAGCAGGTTTCCTGAAGACCTCACCCTGGCCCCACCCACTCTATTGTCACCTCTCTTTGAGGGATCCACCCTTGGACCCTTCGCTTGACATCAGTTGGAGAAGAAATGAGAGTCCACCTAAGAGAGTGCACAGCTCAGCCCTGGACCCCATGATTCTCGACACCAGACTGCCAGCTGCAGGCAAGAAGAGATTAATGAAGGCTCTTCCCCTCTCCTATTAACTTTTCCAGCTCCAGCCCCTCGAAGAGCAGTCCGCTGGTGCCCTCTAAGGGTGACAGGATATTCATTTGTACGCACTTGCACTAGTCACCAGGATTGTCAACACTTGCATGTACATTTAACTAACACTACCCCTTTCGCACAGCATGGTCCATGCAGCATCATACTCCTTCCACCTCCCCTCTACACACACACACAGTTAACCCTTCCCTCATGACCTTCCTATCTCTAACATGCCCTCTTCTACCTTAATCTTCCTACCTTCAAAACCTCAAGCATTCGCCCCTACATCCCTTCCTTCCTTGCACATAAACCCACACCTGGAAACTCCACACCTTAAACACATTTCTACTCCCCTCACACACCCACTCTAATCACACAGACCCCTCGCTCAGACAACACCCCCCAACTCAACACTCACTCTGTGGCTCGGAATGACCCCTTCTCTTTCCCCATTGACATTCTCTCCCCACCTGCCTTTTCCTCTTGCCCCGAGACTTCAAGCCTACCAGCCTCAGCAGCAGCAACTCAGACTGGTGGGCAGGCTGGGCAGCTCCAAAGGATAGGAGGGGCTGGGCTAGACAGAGTCCTCCCATTCCTGCCCCCTCCCACAAGCCTCCTCTATAGCTCCAGCTTGGTCAGCTCAGTAGGGTTCAAGTCCCACTGGCAAAGGGCCCCCTATAAGTATCTTCCCAACCTTCTGAGGCCCCTTATTTCTGGACACCCTCCCCCAAATGAGCAGACTGGCTCTATAACACCAGTACCCTTGGCCCATGCCTCCTTCCTTCAACTTAACACAGACTCGGGGAGAATTGGGGGGCAGGGAGAGAGACAGAGCTGGGAGAGAACAAAGTGGGCTCAGGTCATGGGAGAAATGGCAAGATCAATTGGGGAAAGAAAGAAGGGCAGGTCATCACAGAGGGCAGGGGGCAGCCCAGGGCACTAAGGAGAAAACCGATCCCATTTCTCGGTGACATTTCTTAGGGCCTGGTGGGGCAGAATTGAGTCAGCCACCACCAGTCCATGTCAGAGCAGACAGGGCCCTATTGTCTCTACCAAAATTCGTTCTTTCAACGAAGAGGAGGCTCATTGTTCAGCCCCTCACCCAGCTCTGGCCTATGAAGGTCAAAAAGGGGCTCAACAAAATGCCCACCCTGACCCTTAGCCCCATTGTCTAGCCTGGGGGTGGCAGACACATTCCATCCATGAGGCTGGGGCAAAAACCACTGAAGCCATGGGCTCAGCCCCCCCAATCCTAGGCTGGGACAGGAAGAGAATTGTCCTTAACAGGAAAGAACCCACAGAGAATCAGGAACCCACACAAAATGGGCATTGAGAGAGCGGAAACACCAAGGCGGGGGGTCCCACCCCAGACCTGGCATCCGGGCCTTGGGCTCTCCATCCCCACCCTCTTTGAAAATGAATCCCCTTCATCTGGAAATGAGCCAAGCTACACTGAGGAAATGGAATTTTATTTCCATAAATATAGGGGTAACACCCATTCTAGGGTAGCTAAAAGGGGTTAGGGCCTCAAACTAGGCTCCTAGGGGTACCCCAACACTGAACATAGGGACTGGGGGATCCCCAAACCTGAGATGGGCCTTGCAGGCCACAGATATTCCCCAACACTGACACTTTAAGAATGGAAGTGTCCCCATAGGGGAGCCTCAGAACCCCACTCTCATAGGTAGTCTTTCTTGGGAGTTGGGAGGGCAGATGACAGGGGAGTTCAGAGGAAAAGGGAACGTGGCAAGAATAGAAGCTAAAAATGTCCTGAGTGGCCTGAAAGGAGACCCCTGTGTTAGGCAGGGGCTGGGTTCTCCTCCTATATAGCCAGAGATGGAGAAGCAGCAGCAAAAGCAGCCACAAGTTAAAAACCTGGTTTCTCACTTCCCAACCTCAACCTTGGGAGGATGGGAGAGCATGGAGCAACCCCCAGATGAAGACATGAGGTGAGGAGGACCAGGATTTGTCATTCGAGGAGCAGAAGAAGGGGGTCCTGGGAGCCCTGGTTGGTGAGGGCAGTGTGGGAGCAATGACGCGTTCATAGGCACAGCAGAGCCTGACATCTGCTTTCCAAGGCCACCACTTGGTCTCTGAGCCAGGTTGTTCCTGGGGGATCCCTGGGGACATCCTCAGGAGAGCCAAGGTTCAATGCAGGTTTCATAAAGGGTGCGGTTGGAGTGCCAGGCTGTGTGGGCAATCCCAGCCATTGGACACCTCACTATGGCCCCCCGGGCCAAGAGAGTCTTCAACCCAAAAGAATCCCGCAGATAAACCTTCAAGGCAAGTGAAGGGGAACGGAAGAAAGACAAAGGGAGAGATAAAGTGAGTTCTTGCTGGTATCCCAGGCTCCCTGCCCACAGGGTGAACCCTTCAGCTTATGGGTCAGTGGCAGGGAGGGCTACAGGTTGAGTGGGACGGGGCATGAAGACAAGAAGACGGCAGGGCAGGGGCGTGGGGCGGGGGGCAGGGGCAGTGAATCCCAGGGACTCACCAATTGCTCCTCCATCTCCAAGACCGTCTCATTTGCATCATAGAAACCGAAGAAGCTACAAAGAGATTGGGGGAGGGGGGAGGGGCGGAGGGTTATCAGGATAGCTGGAGAGAAAACCAAGGTGGGCTAGGGCCCTTTAGGAACTCAAAGCCTGTTGGGAAGACAGGCAGCAGGGAGGACACTCAAAATATTTAACTGGACATCATGTACCTCATGAGGTGATGCCCTGAGGATACAGCATCACTTCTGCCAAATTCCTGTCAAAAATGCATAATCTGAATCTAATCATGAGAAAATAGCTGGCCTATAGTTTCAAAAATATGCCACAGACAAAGACTGAGGATGTATTCCCAGATTAAGAGACTAAAGAGACATGACAGCTAGATGCAACGCAGGACCCTGGAATGGATGATCTTGCACTGAATTTTGTTTTTCTAAAAAGACAATTAGAAAAATTTGAATAAGGTCTATAGAGTACCATATCAATGTTAATTTCCTGATTTTGATAATTGTATTGCGGATATGTAAAACAGTGTCCTGTACATAGGAAAAACACAGACATACTAAAGTTTTAGGGGTAAAGAGACATTATGTCTACAACCCACTCTCAAATGGCACACACACACACAGACACACACAGAGATGATGCTGATGTAAACATGGTAAAATGTTAACATTTGGGAAATCTAGGTGAAGAGTGTACAAGACTGCTTTGTACTACTTTGGTAACTTCTTAAATATGAAGTTATTTCAAAATAAAAAGGTCTTAAATTTTTCTTAGTTAAGGATATTTGACATAGACACTGAGTGGACACGGCCCATGAATAACTTGAACAGATGCCAATAACATTAAGTCCAATGGGCTACAGAAGCAAAGATGGGAAGCCACTGCACTAGTTTTAGGTTTCCCAGCAATGACCCTGAACTAGGAAAGCCTGTCCTAGGCAAAGGGAATGGCAAGAGCAAAGGCACAGAGGCGAGGCACAGCTGGGTACATGAGGGAGTTGGGTTGGAGACCGGGAGGCCATGTTGAGGGGCTAGATTTCATAAAGAGCATTAGGGACACACAAACCTGCATTTGAACTCCAGCTCTGCCATACACACACTGTGTGCAGCTGAGCTTGTTATGTATCCCCTTTGTCCTATATAAGAAATACCTCCTTTGTAGAGAGGAAGTAAAACACTGTGGTTAAGACAGATAGTCTGACCTCACCACTTACTATGAGCTAGGCAAATTAATCTCTTTGAATCCAAGTTTCCTAATATGTAAATGAGGATAATAGTAATCACTCATAGGGTTGTGAGGATTAAATGAGCTTTATTTGAAAAGTGTCTTGGGACATAAAAGGTGCTATATAACAGCTATTACTACCTTCATAGGGTTGTTGTAGATCTGAAATGAAATATAAACAAATCTCATCTCTTACTGTTATTATAATGGATGTTACTCCTTCACTCAAAACCCTCCAATGCCTTCCCATTTCACTCAGGATAAAAAGTCAAAGGTTGTGGTTGCCGAGGGCTGGGGGGAGGCAGGGATGAGGAGTTAGGGTTTAATGGGTATGGTATTTCAGTTTGAGAAGAAAACAAAAGTTCTGGAGATGGATGGTGCGGATGTTACACAATAATGTACTTGATGCCACTGAACTATACATTTTAAAATGGTACGTTTTATGTTCTGTATATTTTAGAGAAAAAAAAAAAGAAATCAAGGGCCTTACTTTGCCTACAAAGGCTCTGCATAACTGGCTCCATTTCCCTTTCAACCTCCTCTTCCCAGCTCCCTGCACTCTAGCCACACTGGCCTCCTTGTTCCTCACTCTGCCACAGGGCCTATGCAGGAGCTACTTCTCCCTTGGTTGTTCTTCACCCAGATTGTTGCACAACTCCTTCATTTCCTTCAGTCTCTGCTCAAATGGCATATCTTCCAGGAGAAGTTCTCTGGCCACTAACTAAAATAGGCTCCAGTCATCTTCTAATCCAGGGGTCCCCAATCCCCGGGCCATGGACTGATACTGGTCCGTGGCTTGTTAGGAACCGGACCACACAGCAGGAGGTGAGTGGCGGGCTAACGAGTGAAGCTTCATCCGTATTTGCAGCTGCTCCCAAGAGCTAACATCATGGCCTCAGCTCCACCTCAGATTGTCAGGCATTAGATTCTCATAGGAGTTTATGGCCATGCTACCCTGAGCAAACCCAATCCCGTCTGATCTTGGAAGCTAAGCAGGGTGGGGCCTGGGTAGTGCTTGGATGGGAGACTACCTAGGAAGGCCAGGTGCTGTAGGCATAAAAAAAAATAAGAGATTATAAGCTGACAAGGTCCTTGCAATCTGTGAGGTCAACCAAGGGTTGCCTCACCTAAAAAATTAATTAATTAATTAATTTAAAAAAAAAAAAGAAAAGATTCTCATAGGAGCACCAATCCCTGGTATGGAAAAGTTTGGGGACTGCTGCTCTAATCCCTTCCCCTGCCTTATTTTATTACCACCTGACATATATATTTACATTTATTATCTGTCTCCCCTACTAGAATGTAAGCTACGTAACAGCAGGGACTTCTCTTTCACTTACAGCTGCATTCCCAGGGCCTAGAACAGTGCCATGGCACATAGTGCTCAATGAGTATTTGAGCAACTAAAGTAGATCAGGTAACATTTCAGATCACTCATGATGATCTGTAACAGAGACATACGTGTAGTGCCATGGAGCCATGGATTTTCCTGAGGAATGGGATGGAAGGAATGAGTATGGAGTCTATTACAGTAGTCCAGGTAAGTAAAAGAGGTGGTAGAAATGTGATAAAATGACATGGAACTATCTACACATATTATACCAATGTCAGTTTCCTGATATTGTGCTTATAGTTACATGGGATGCAACCACTGGGGAAACTGGATGAGAGATAGACAGAACCTATCTAAACCATCTTCAATTTCCTTTGAAGCCATAATTAATTCAAAGTTAAAAGTTTTTACAAAACAGGGGTGGTAGGGATGGAGAGGAAGTAGAGTCAGCAGGACTTAGTAACTGGCTAGATACAAGGGGCTGGGGGATGACTCCCAGTTTTTGGTTTTGGATGGCAGGATAAATGGAGGGTGGAGGACATTAGCTGTACAGTGAGAACAGTTTTAGGCACAAGGTGAAGACTGGTGGGGGTTAGGGGCTATTCTTAGCCAATCTTCAAGCCACACAGTCCCTTATTACCTGGACTGCCAGGGGGTAATAACACCATCATCAGGGCCCCCAATCAGCACAAGGTGGCCCACGCGAAGAAAGTTCTTCCGCCATGCTGCAGGTTGGGTAGAAGAAAGCCTGAGTCAGTCACAGGGGTCAGGCCAATTTGGAGAGGGGAACACAGCAGGTTAGAAAAGCAGAAAATGGGACACAAAAAGGAGCCTGGGGTCTCACCAGTGGCATTGGGATGATCTCTTTCACCATTGATCAGGGCCAGGAAGCTGCTGGCATTGAGGTACAAGTCATCGTGGTGGGGGTCTGGATACAAACAACATTTAGAAAGATAGAAAAACAGGGAGAGGTAAGACCTGAGCTGAAAGACCACTCATAGACAAAGTGAATAGTAATATAACGTAGCAACAATAATAATTGTAAACCTGATAGCAATGACCTTTATCTAGCACCTACTATGAGCCAGGTACCGTTCAAAGTACATTACATTCATTAATTTCTTTAATCCTCACAACCACCCTATAAGGTAAGTGCTATATTATTTTACAGATGAGGAAAACTGAGCCACAGGAAGGTTAAGCAACAACCAAAGTCAGGGTTAGGCAAAAACTACATAGTATTTGTATACTGTGACCCATTGGCCAAATCTAGCCCCCTGCTTGTTTCTGTAAAGTTTTATTGGAACACAGATACTCATTCATTTCATATGGTGTAGGCTGCTTTCACACTAGTATGCCAGAATTGAGTAGTTGACAGAGTCTACATGGCCTGCAAAACTAAAAATATTTACTATCTGGCCCTTCAGTGAAAAAGTTTGCCGACCTCTGAACCAAATTATTTTCTGAAACAATAGGTGATACTCATAAAGCATTTTGAACAGTGCCTGTTTACAGAGTAAATATAAGTTATCATTATTATTGTTGATGTTTCTTATGGTAGAGGGGGAGCAGCAGGCCTTACTCTCCAGGGTACCCTCTCCATGAAGACCGAATTTAGCATCCCCTACTCACCATGCCAGTAGTTACATATGGAGAATTCCTGGCCCCAGGGGCTATAGCAGATCCGGTAGAGGTTAGACCTCATGGAGGTAGGGAACAGCCACTTCAAGTAGTCAGTGTCTGGCAAGAGAACAGCAATGCCAAGTGGCCCCAAACCTTTGTGCCTTCAAAGCTCGGGGCCCCTATGGAACCCACAGGACCCACTTACCTCCATACTGTCCCATCTGTGGAGAGGAGAGAGAGATGAAAGAATCTACATTGTGCTCATCCATCACAGAGAGCAGTGCCCGGCACACCAGACCCCCTGTAGACGAAACATCACAACGTACAAAAAGAAGACCGAGGCCCAGAGAATGAAGGCACAACCTGTGGCAAAAAGTCCCACATCATGTAAGTGACAGAGCCAGAATTAGATTCTGGGTCTTCTGACTCTAACTCTAGGGTGCTTTTTATTGCCCCACTATCCCTTAGGTCCAAGAAACACGGGTATTGGGGAAAGAAGGGGGGCAGTGATGCTGCGAGCCTCCCTCCCATTCAGGACACACACTGAGATGAGACCCTGGTGCTGTGGGGAGTCAGAAAAGGTGGGCTCAGGCACTAGGGCCCTGGCTGCAGCAATGTGGTTCAGAAAAGGGGGCACTAGGAAGTGTCCCTCAGATAAGAATCAAGCTTCAGAGAGTGCTTAGGAGTTTGGGGGAGAGGCACCTACCCTGTGAGTAGCAGATGAGATGCACTCCTTGAGGGGCCTTTGCCATGATGGGGGCCACAGCCTCTCGGAACCCTTGCACCTGTTCCCACAGTGGCCTCAAGCTCTCTCTCCCATCGAAGAGATCGAGCACTGTCACCACAGTCCCAGGGTGTGTCTGTAGGAAGGGGACAATGCTGCAACCAGAGATGGACTATGAAGCCCCTTCACACCACCCCCGATCAGCACCCACTTGCTTATTGTGCCCTGCTAGAACCAGGGATCTCGTCCCTCACCCAACTCTCCCCACGCCAGCACCAGCTCCAAAGGAAGGAATCGGCCCAGAGGGGCGACTTTCAGTTCCGCATTCTCCCTCCCCAGCCACTGTTGACGCCTCCAGCTCCCCACAACCAAGTGCCTGCTGCCAGACCTCGTTGATGTATTCCAGCAGGTGGCGGAAGCTGTATGAGCTGTCAAAGAGCCCGTGCACCACGATGACCGGCTTGTAGGAAGCGCGATGGGGCGCGGGGGCTGCATGCGACGGCAGCAGTAGGAAGGGCAGCAAGAGCAGGATCCCCGCCGAGGGGAGCCGTGGCCCCCGGAGCCCTAGCATGCTCTCGCCTGAGAAGAAGCGATGAGGGCCTGTGAGAGAGATGACAACGTCCCCTCCTCTCGGAACAGACAAGGGGCAATCAAGCCTCCCACACCCGTGCCCACACCAGGTCCTTGTCAGGAGCTAGCCAACTTTTAACTTACTCCAGTCCTCTCTCCAGCAAACACACCCCCTACCGGGTAGACGCACCAACGTGCACCCGAAGCCCCGCCCCCAACTCAGCCAGGACCCCTAGGCCCAGGATCTTCTCTAAAGCATGATCCTAGCTATGCACAACCCAAGGTTTTGCAAGAAAGACCCCTGAGCTGCAGCGCAGGTCTCCTGGAGAGTGCAAACTCCCACCTGGCCTGGCGCCGAAGCCTCACTCCGCCTGCTGTTCACTTCTCCCTTAGTCTGGAACCCATGGGGGAGGGGAAAGTGGTGAGAACAGCGCAGGGGAATGACGGATAGGAGAGGGGCGGCTGCTTGGGGTCGCGCTCAGCCGTCACGTCCGGGGCTTTCCCTGGCAACCGTGCCAGCGTCCCCAGCAACGCAGGCCCGGGACCGGAGGGGCAGTGGAACTTTCCACTGTGCTCTAGGAGCAGGGGGAGGAAATAAGCGGAGCGATCCATTTAGACCGGTGAGGAGAGAAAGAAGCAGCAAAGAGATCCTGGGAATAGAGAGAAAGCCTCTCCAGGCCTCGCTATACCCAGGATTCCGATTTCACCGCCTGGATTCGCTGCACTTCCCAATTCTGGGGTCCCGCTCCGCAGCGGAACTCGGTGTTCTCTTTCGGCAGAGAAGAGCTGGGGGAATGCCTGGGGAAAGGCAGTCCTTCGCACTTCGTCGTCCGCCTGCTGAGGGCTGGACCCAGTCCTAGCAGACCCCACCCCACCCCAACCCACCCCACCCCACGCCACCCCTGCCATCCTGCCTCAGGTCAGCCTCTTACAACTCTTCATTCTGAAGTGCGTGTAGTGCCCTTGTCTCCAGAGACTCGGAGAGTCCTCGAGGCCCTTCGGGCTAAAAGAGCAGTCTGGCCCAGTTTCTCCTGCCCTGCTCTACTCAGCTCCCCATAAATGATCCACCCCCAAGGGGCGGAGGTCCCCTGAAGCAGCACTGACTCACACTTGTTAGCCTGGTTTGACTAGACTTTCAATCTGAGCGACCCCCACAATCCAGCTTTTAGCAGGGAGCTCCTGTGGGCGGCTCCCTACCCAAACCCTCCCACCCAGTCCAGACTTCCAAGCTCCAGGCATCCCCCCATCTCTCCAGACCCAATACACATGAGGAATAGAGTGAAGAAATTAAATGGACTCACTATAGCCAAGCTGCTAAATTACTATAATCAAGTAGGTTTCGGTATGAAGAAATGATTCTATCCTTGTTTTAACTTAAACTTTTGAACTTCTCAGTCCTGTGTCAATGCCTGCATACGCATCAGACCTCCAGATAATGTTCTGATTACCCTCTGAAGGACTAAGGAAAGAACCTTCAGATACCGGACTACCTGACATCTATCATCCAGACCACTGGTCATTTCCAGGATTAGCATCCTAGATCAATCCAGAGGCTAAGAATGCAAAACTGATTCTTCTCAAGAATATACTTTTTACTGTAAGATCTCAGCTTTTCTTTCTTCTTCAGAACACTCTGGATATTGCCTAATTGTGTTAACCTATTTATAAACCCTAAGACCCTTGAATAAATCTTTGTCACTTATTTTTAGCAAAGCCTCCAGACTCTTTTTGAGTTCGTTGGACACCCAGGTGCGCCATTAGGGCTTTTACTTAGCATTTAAACATATTTCCCTTGAGAAAACAATTTTCCAGCTTGTCTGAATCCCTCCCTTTGTCCACAGAGTCTTTGCCAGTCTAAAGTCTCTTCCAATAAAACCAATTTGAGCCCTGAGTTGTGCAGAATGAGGATGAGATAGGGGTGGCGGGGTGGGGGTGGGGGGAGGTTAGGGACTCACACAAACACTACAGAAATCAGAACAACTGGCATGGGGCCTCTATAGCCTGGAATTGGCCCATATGGGGGTCTCTAAAACTCTGTACTCTCCCTTAGACATAGAGGGGAAGGACACAGCCCGGGGAAAGTGACTGCCTTAGGCGGGGACTGGGAAATACTAGTCTAGAGGTGGGGGCTAATAATGATTCCTTGGCTGTGTTTTTGCAAGAAGTCCAACTCTTGTAAGTCTGGGTAGACTCCCTATCTTCACCTCTCCTTCTCCTAAGATAAAATAAGCACATAAAAAGACTGCAATTACCAATGTGTCCCCCAGTCATCTGAGGAGGTGGCACTGTGTCTTGGCAGGGGTAGTGTGTGGGTGGAATTTAAGGAATCGTTCTGAACACTGACAGGCCCAGGAACTCTAATAAGCTCAATAAGCAAAGGCAGGAAGGGGCATCAAGCACTTAATCCCAAACCGAGCTGCCAAAAATGAGCAGTTGATTCATACCCTCCCTCTCCCAAAGCGCTTTAATTCCTTCACCCTGGAGAAAGAAAGTATCTATGCTTCATTTCCATCCTTCCCTCTCCCGCTCCTAACCCAGGCACTGCTTATTCTGACCTATTAAAGACTCAAGTCTACTTTACCTTCCCATTCACCCTAGGTTGAGGCCATTACTCTGGGAACATTTCAGGCCATTGCAGGTCTCAACTCTGCACACAGTTCTCTCATACACAGTTATCTCTCCTGAAGTAAGGAAAGTTGGGCCAAGGATTTGGGAGAAGATTCTGTGACCTTGCAGAGACTCTGCAGAAAGCTGAGAAAGGGGAGACCTAACTAGGTGAACCAGATCTGCAGGGAACTGGGGTATTGAATCCACTGAGCACCAGCTCATTTCCTCCCACAATCTAATCATTACAGTCAGTCTTGGAAAGGGAAGACTCTAGAGAATTCTCTCTCCCTCCTTCCTTTCCTTAGTCCCACCTCCCTGTTCTTGCTTGCCTCCTTGTTTCCATGACAACTCCAAGAGAGCCCAAACTGGGGGCTTGAATGCTTGGGTGAGAGGACAGACAAGTGGGGGTACGTCTGAAGTGCTCCCATACCTCGCCTCGGTCCCTTTAAGCTGTCCTCCCTCCCTGCTCGCCCTCCACCCCCCTTACCTCCCCCCCCCCCCCCCCCCCCGCCGCTGTCTTCTATCTCTTGCGCTGCGGCTGGCTGCGCAGTCCGTGCACCCAGACTCCCAGCGCAAGCCGGGGACCCCAACTCCAGCTGCAGGGACCCTGTACCAGTAAGACCACAGGGATGTCATCGGAAAAGTCAGGTAAAAAAATACACAACAAAACCTCCCATCCTCTTTACGGTCTTCTGACTCTCCCGCCCACCCTCGGTTGCAACCCTCTCCATTATCCCTCCCTAATCGGTGGTTCTGTTTCATTCCCTTTCTGTCCAGCTTTCAACTACCCCCTAAATCCCCCTCCTCTTACTATATCCCTTCCTTCTCTTCTTTTCCTCCTTCCAGTTTCAGCCTCTGCCCCCTGCCAACAACGTGGGCAGTGGGGGGAGGGGGGAGGGGGTTGGGACCGTTGAGGTAGTCAGGGAAGTACTAGAGTAAATTAGCATCAGCCAGGTACCTCAGGGATAGCATCATTGGGAGTAACAGATGGACAGATGACTCTCACTGGCATGGAGACATCCAGTGGGGAAATATGGAGACATGATCAGATGGGGGTTGTCAGGAGAGTAAAATCCAGCACATCCTTCTTTATCAGCCCTAAAAGAAGTACTGAGATTCCCAGAGAGGCTAGGACAACCCCTCGCCTGTGAAGGAATGGCAGAGTGGAACATGTTACCCTACCTGTGTTTATACAACTGTTGAATTGAGTACATGTTAACACAGGGTTGCTTGTCTACCCATGTGCTCACGCAGAACTAGCTCAGGCAATCCCAAAAGCAGCCATATGCCATAGGAAATTGCGTCTGCTGGTGAAAGCTGTGTGCACCTTGCTGAAGAAGAAGGGAGAGGAACAGAGGAGAGTTGTGACCTCAAAACTAGATTGAAAGACAGAAGTTGGGGGGGGAGGCACAGATGGCCTAGAAACAACCCCTCCCCTGCCCCAAGAATGAGATGGTTTCTCACCCATTTCCTCTCTGTCTCTCCCATTATCTATCTCCATCCCTGACCCTCTATGTCTCCCCCTAACCCTCCTTATCTCATCGCTGTCTGATCTCTCCCTGTACCTTCTTTTCTGCTAACTGCCGCCAGGCCTCCCAGACTCAGTCCCCCACACTTCTCCACCACCGTACAATGCCCCCCAGCCACCGGCCGAAACCCCCACCCTGCCCCCGCAGGCGGCCCCCTCCTCGCACCACCACCACCACCACCACTACCACCAGTCTGGCACCGCCACCCTCCCGCGCTTAGGAGCGGGCGGCCTGGCTTCTTCCGGGGCCACAGCTCAGCGTGGTCCCTCATCTTCTGCCACTCTGCCTCGGCCCCCACATCACGCCCCGCCCGGCCCGGCCTCGGGGGCCCCCCCACCCGGCTGCGCTACCTTGCCCCGCATGCCACCCGACCCTTACCTGCAGGAGACTCGCTTCGAAGGCCCACTGCCACCGCCTCCGCCCGCCGCCGCTGCCCCGCCTCCACCGGCTACCTCTCATACTGCCCAGGCCCCGGGCTTCGTGGTGCCCACGCATACTGGGGCAGTAGGCACGCTGCCCCTGGGGGGCTACGTGGCACCTGGCTACCCCTTACAGCTGCAGCCTTGCACTGCCTACGTGCCAGTCTACCCCGTGGGCACGGTAAGTACGAGACAACAGGAACCTGGGAGGAGGGGGAGGGCCCAGTGGAGCAGGTCCTGGAACCGGGGAGACACTGAGGACTGGTGGGATAGAGAAAGGGGGCCAGGGGACCAGGTGGTGTTGGCAGGTGGGTAAGGCCTAGAGAGAGGAGGGACGGGGGGAAGGCTTGGGAATGGGGGCAGTGGTGTCTGGCAGTCAGCTAGAGTCAGTGATCATAGCCTGAGAGGGGGAACAGAGCGAACGAGAGAGAAGAAACCTGGGACTGGGTGAGTAAGAGAGGCCAGGTAGGTATCTGGAGAGTGAAAAACAAGGTCCGAAGTGAGGCCAGGGCAGCACTGATGGGGCCATACCTTGGGGAAGGGAGTGTGGAGACCTCCAAAAAATATATATAGGGTTATTGACAGCAATGAAGGGAGGAGAGGGATCTAGGTGGAATTTACGGGTGTTCTGGAAGGGTAGTGGATGATCAGGTTCTTTGAGAAGCAATGCACAAGCACTGTGCTTTAAAAACTGCTCTCCCAAATGCGGGACATTGTGGGGCTCCGAGAGGGCTAGAGTGACGTCTTCTCCTCTTCTCCTCCGACCTTTCTTCCACAGCCCTATGCAGGCGGTACCCCGGGGGGAACCGGAGTAACCCCCACGCTCCCCCCGCCGCCCCAGGGCCCGGGTCTGGCCCTGCTGGAGCCCAGGCGTCCGCCGCACGACTACATGCCCATCGCGGTGCTGACCACTATCTGCTGCTTCTGGCCTACGGGCATCATCGCCATCTTCAAGGCAGTGCAGGTGTGTGTGTGAGGGGGAGGTGTTTAGGAAGGAGACTGGCTCGGTTTTTCTTATTCCCTGAGAGTGCTGGACGTTCTGAGGAGTATCTTAGAGGGAGGCTGAGGCGTGCAGCTCTCTGATCTGCTTTCCTCCATCCCTTCCCGGCAGGTGCGCACCGCCTTGGCTCGCGGAGACATGGTGTCAGCGGAGATCGCTTCGCGCGAGGCCCGGAACTTCTCCTTCATCTCCCTGGCCGTGGGCATCGCAGCCATGGTGTTGTGTACCATCCTCACGGTAGTTATTATCATTGCCGCGCAGCACCACGACAACTACTGGGATCCGTAAGGACGCCCCCGGCCCGGCCCCACCCTGCTCCCCTCGACCTCCCAAGTGCGTTCTTCAGTAACGCCGCGGATCCAACGGGCGCCCTGCACACTCGTTCTTGGGGCTACCGGACTTCGATACATCCTAAACTTGGCCTCCGCGGAACCTCTCGCCTTGTGGGCACGCTCCGAATCCAGTTCCTCAGGAACCCCGCCAAAGCTCACACTCCCAAGGACGCCGCTTTCCTGGATCCCAGGCAAATTCCAGGCCCCCAATAACTCCAGACCCCCACTCCCTCTAAATGCATTGCCTCCAGGGGAAATTCCTTGGTTCTCTGCTTGGCAACCTGGAGATCGAGTGCCCAAAGCCCGCCTCTTCTATAGGTTCAGCCCCGGCTCTGACAAAACCCCTCCTTCAGGTCGGCAGGCTCCGCCTTCTTTATCTCCTTGAGGGGTGACTCAGCCCGGTGATTGGGTTTCTGGCGCCAGGCCCAGACCAACAGACCCCTCCCCTTCTCCCCGCGCAAGGACCGAGCACCCGGGCGGCCAAGCTCCCACGCTCACTCGCGTTTCTTGTTGGTACAATTTTGCATCTCCTACACCCAGGCCTCCGCCGATTTTCTTGCTAATCCCAGAACCTCTATTTTTGTTTTATTTTGGAATGAGATTTGGGAGGTTCCCAGTTTAGAACGCTTCACCCTGGGATGAAGATTACATCCCTGTTCTCTGTAAATACTTCCATCTCTCCCAACCCCTGGGCAGCCGGGCAGAAGGGAACGCAGGGTACCGACCTCCCAATGTTGGGAGGGAGCTGGCCTGCTCCCCGCTTCCCTAGGCAGTCCCCACTTTGTTCTGATATGTGCGCGTGTGTGAATTTCTGAAAGACAATATTAAAGAATCTAAGTGGATTTATTACCGCAGCTTCAAAGACCGCAGCTTTGCAGAGATGCTGCACTTTTGGTTCCCCCTTACACCTTCCCTCACTCATTTCCCTTGGGGTGGGAGGAGGGGAAAGGGAAGAAAAATGACAGACAAAAGTGGGAGGAGACAGATTTCCAGGAAACCCGAGAGACACCCAAAAATGGTGGGGGAGGGGGGGCTCCCTTGGATCCTACGAAGGAAGACTTTGGGGTCCATTCTCAGTGGGAAATTATTTTCCCAGCACATCTCTTCCACTTCCTACCACACTGGGCTTAGAGATTTCGAATGGGAGGGAGACCTAGGGATCTATCTCCAGAACTTCAGGAAGTCAGGAGGAAAGAAGGGGGCAGGCCATTCTGAAGAAGTTGGCCAGAGATAGGGTGGCAGGGGCAGGGAAAAGATGCCAATTGCCAACAGCTATTCCTACCTGGGGGCTGGAGGGTGGCAGTGAATTAGAGCCCTGAGTGGTGTGTTGTACTAGTATAGGGAAGGCAAAAGGAGCAGAGAGCTGTGGGAGCCTGTCTCAGTCTCTTCCAGCTGCTATTAAAAAAGTACCACTGGCAAGGTGGCTTAAACAACAGAAATTTATTTCTCACAGTTCTGGAGGCTGGAAGTCTGGGATCAGGGTGCTAGCACCATCAGGTGGAGGCCCTCTTCTGGGTTGCAGACTTTTTATTGTATCCTCACATGGCAGAAGGGGCTAGGGAGCTCTGTGTGGTCTCTTTCATAAGAGCACAAATCCCATTTATGAGGGCTCTACCCTCATGACCTAAGCACCTGCCAAAGGCGCCACCTCCTAATACCGTCACTGCACGTTAGGATGTCAACATAAGAATTTGGGGGGAACACAAACATTCAGACCACCGCAGAGCTCCATTGAGGAAGTCTATAGTC
Organism: Pteropus vampyrus; assembly: GCF_000151845.1. Lineage (NCBI taxonomy): Eukaryota > Metazoa > Chordata > Mammalia > Chiroptera > Pteropodidae > Pteropus > Pteropus vampyrus. The sequence continues at coordinate 454,026 of NW_011889159.1, forward strand.
TCTTCAAATTCAGCTGGAGCTAGTTGCCCTCTCCTATCCTGAGATCAGACAGGAGGCCTCTTGTGCAGGGAGGGGCACAAGCTGTAGACTTGGTATCTTCCGTTGTACACCTATAAGACAGGGTCCTATCTTGAATTCATGCATTCATATAACATGCGGATACCATGCAGGATGCTAGTGAGACATCTGCCAAGACAGCAGATGTGAACATTGACCTTATGGAGTTAATAATCTAGAAGGAAAGCCATGCACCATGATAGCAGACATGGGAAGAGGATGGGATGGGGTCTGGAAATCATGGGTTCTCCTTTGGACATTTCAGGTTGAATGTGCCTTCCTCACCAAACTTCTTGAAAAAAGAATTCACATTTGCAACCTCTTCTTCCTCACCACCTACTCATTTTTCCCCTAAGTAGAGAGTATTGTTGTCACTGATGTGTCTGTGTCTGTACCCACTTTTCCTTAATCCTTTGAACTATGCTTCCATTCTCTACTCTACTGAAACTGCTCTCTCAAATAGTGCCCAATGATCAGAAGTTACCAGAAGCCAAAATCGATGGCATTTTCACAGTACTCTGCCTTCTGAACCTTCTCACATTTGTCCCTAGATCCTGGATTCCTTATTCCCCCAGGGTTCAGGGACATGTCATCTCTCACCTTCTACCTCCACACACACCTCTAATCATGTGCCCCCTCCCTTTTTCTCCTCCCTTCTCCTATTTGCATATTTCTGGATTTTTTCCTTCTTTGAGACTTTCCCTTGAAAATCTCATCCACTCCAAACTCAGACATCATTTCTAATGCTTCTCTACTGTAGACTGGATGCTTGTGTTCCCCAGAAATTCATATGTTGAAACCTGATCCCTAGTGTGATGAGGGGGGCCTTTGGGAGGTGCTTAGGTCATGAGGGTGGACGATCATGAATGGGATTAGTGGCCTTTATAAAGCAACCCCAGAGAGCTCCCTTGCCCCTTCCTCAATGTGAGGACATAGCTAGCAGACAGCAGTCCATGAAGCAGAAGTGTCTCTGACCAGACAACGAATCTGCTGGTGCCTTGATCTTGGACTTCCCAGCCTCCAGAACTGTGAGAAATAAATTTCTATTTTTTATAAGCCACCCAATTTATGGCATTTTGTTACAGCAGACCGAGTTGACTAAGACATTACCCAACTTATGCATTTATATGCAGACATTCTTCCAGGGCCTGTGACACGGTGTGTGGACAGACCGTGCTGCTGGTTCTCTATACTCAGCATGTTCCAAACCAAACTGATGAAGTGCCACTGAAAACCTGCTTCCTTGTTTCTATTAATGACACCATTTTCCCAGCACCCTTATCTGAAAACTTGATGCTTCAGTCAATTCTACCATCACAATATTTTCTGAATCTGTAACATTTCCCCAGCCCTTGTCATTTTTCAATGACCTCATCTAGGATTATTGCAACAGCTCCCCTAACAGAAGAAGGTCTCCCTACTTCCTACCTCTCCCTACTCCAAGTCTCCCTCAACACTGCTGTCAGGCTATTCTCCCTACACACATAAATCCTCTCCTGACACTGCTCAAAGGGCCTTCAAGATTCTCTATTGCTTACTCAATTGTTCGCAAAATTTTAATCTGGCTTTCAATCCCTTTCAATATTTAAAATCATTCAGCTTTCTCTCTTTAACCTAATCTTCAACCAAACTGCATTATTCATCATTTCCATCTCCAGGCCTTTGCCCAGCTCTTCTCAAATCTTAGACCTCTTTAACCGCCACCTATTATAAACCAAATCATTTGCTGCTTCTCATGTGTTTCAGACCACCTCTAAGCCCTTGCTCAGGATGTTCTTCCCCACTTCACATCTGCTTCTCCACTTGTTCAAAATTTACCTATCCTTTAAGGCCCAGATGAATTCACCCCCTCACTCCAGCAAGAATGAATCTCTCTCTGCTATAGGTTGGACTAGAGCAGTGGGTTTCTAAACAGAGCGTCAGGTGTTCCTTGGAGCAATGATTCTCAGCCCCGGGGAGCATTTAAAAATCCCAAAGCCCTGTTTGCATCTAGGCCAATTAAATCAGAATCTCTGGGGATTATACTCAGGCATCAATATTTTTTAAGACATCCTCAGATGATTCCCCTGGGCACCCAAGGCTGGGAATCACAGGTTTAGAGGCACTTCAGAGACCACCAAAAAGGAGAGTAGAGGCCAAAAGGTGTGGCTTCAACCAGAGTACCTACAATGTATCGGGTCTAAAATCTACCAATAATTCATGTTATCTGCATTTTTCCCCCATCTCTCCCCACCTGAGATTTTGATGTGCTTACCTTACCTTGTGAAGAAAGGAGACAAATCTGGATTATCTCTGGTTTTCAGATTCTTATGAGATAAAACCTCTTTGAATTCAATTAAATTGAAAGGAATTTGGTGGAGGAGGAAGTGATTGAAAATAACTTCTTCCAGATCTCTTCACCTCACTCAGACTCCTCCCTCAGGAAGCATATTCCAATTTGAGCTTCCTTTCGCCTTACCTCAACTCCTTCTCAGAACGTGGTGCCTTTGGCTCTTCGACCCCTATCAACAAAGATTCTGTCATCCAAGAGAGGTGCTCTGGCCCCCTCTAAAATCTACTTGGGTCTAGGGCCATGCCAGCCTGAACAAGCCTGATCCCGTATGATCTCGGAAGCTAAGCAGGGTTGGGCCTGGTTAGTACATGGATGGGAGACCACCTAGTAAGATCAGGTGCTGTAGGCGTAAAAAATAAAAAAAATAAGGGATTGTAAGCTGACAAGGTCCTTACAATCTATGAGGTCACCAAGAGTTGCCTCGCCTAAAAAAATAAAAAATAAAATAAAATAAAAATAAAATCTACTTGGGAGCTCTGATTCCCCATGATTCATTTTGGGTCACCACTCCCCTTCATTCATGAAAATTTAGTACCTACAATGTTTTTCTCTCTACCCAACCACTCCCAGTGTCAAATCTTTGACTTGGTTGGCACCAATAACTGCCACCCCTTCAAAATCTTCAGTCTTTTCATATCACCCCTTCCTCTGCCCAGAATCCCCATCCCAAAAGCTCTTCAACCCCACCCAGACCTCCCATTCACTGACTCTCATGCTTCTTTGGTGTTTCATCCCCTCAGTTTTTCACTTTCCTCATTACCCAGTGTAGATCCCCAGATTCTCAATGCTGTAATCACCTCTCAGCCCTTGCCCTGTATTCTTAGCCCCTCTTCTTCCAACATATTTTATCCCTGGTTAGGTCCAACTCTGCCTGCTCCACACTTGCACCCAACAGCTGAATATATCTGGGGAAAAACGCAATCATACTGACTGGTCTCACTTCTTGTGGGCTCTCAGCAGTCAGTTCACATTCCCCATTTCTGAGACCACAATTTCACAAGATGACAAGCTTTGTTCTTATTTCAGTAAGAAAATAGAAACTTTCAGAAGAGAACTTCCTCATGATCCCATCTCCAAATCTGCCACTCTGCATCTCTACCATATTCACTGCCTTCCCCTTGTAACTGCAGAGGTCTAACCTGTTCCCAGCCCAATCCCATCTGTCCACTGAGATTCTATCCATCTCAACTGCTCAGAAATGGGACTCTCGAAAGTATCCCCTTTCTCTCCTTCATAATCAGTTTTCCCATTTTTACTGAAACATTCACATAAACATACTCTACTAACATAGCTCATCTTTGAGAAGAGAAAGAAATCTCATTTACTACTCACCTATGTAGTAAAAGCACAATATTCAGAAGAGCGGTTACCCTTTGGTGGGAGGGGAATTCTGATAGAGAGGGATACACAGGGAGCTTCAACAATAACTGGAAGATTTTATTTCTTAATCTTCATGATGTTCATTTCATTACTTTGTAATATACATGAGCCAAGGTTGAGAGACCCTGGACTAGACCCATTTGCAACATTTCACACAGTTGATCTCTCCTTCCTCCTTGAAATTCTTTATTCACTTCAAATACTTTCTGAATTCAACTAAAGAAAGTCTTCCCTAGTCCCTTATTCGCTGCTCCTTCCATCTTCATCAGTAGCTCTTCTAGACTCCTAAGTATTAGAGGGCCCTGGGACACTCTGTCCTTGGCTCTCTCCTCTATCCTAACCAAACTCCCATGACTAGCCCCTGAACTAGATTTTCTGCTTCCATTTTTGACTCATATAGTCTTTCCACCATGCAGAAACCAGAGTGATCTTTTAAATTATCAATTCTCCATCACACTTAGAATGAAATCCAAACCCTTGCTTTGGCCTGTGAAGCCTACTTAGTCTTGTTCCTACCTACCTCTCTGACTTCATCCCCTCCCACTCTTCCCCATCCTTCCTCTGCCTAACCCACCTGGCCCCCTTGCTATTCTAGTTGCTATGAATTTAGCATAAAAATCTAATTCCTTCCTACCTTAGGGCCTTTGTGCTCCTGTTTTTCTCTCTCTCTGGACACTCTTCCTTCAGATATGTGTGTCTGCTCCCTTACATTATTTATGTCTGCACAAAAACTGCCTCCACAAGGAGGCTTTCATCCTCACTTGATTAAAAACAGCACCACACACACCAGGGGGGCATTTTGTAGCCTGCTTCGTTGTGTTCATAGCACTTGTTACTGCCTGATATTATATTTTCTTTCTTTCCCTCCCCACTGCCCCGATTTTCTTTTCTGATGTACTTATTTATCTAATACCTCCTGGTTGTGCAGAACTGACATTATATTTTACTGACTGATTATTATTGCCTATTATCTTCACTTGAATATAAGCTACAAGAGATCTAGGGCTTTTTTCCACTGCCTTATTTCCAGAACCTAGAACAATGCCTGGCACAGAGGAGGCCCTCAATAAGAACCTGTTGAATAAGTAGCTCATGGAGTTGTGTGAGGAGAAAATGAGGTGACATACATGAGGCATTTAGCACAATGCCCACTACTGTGGTCATCACTAGTCAGGGCTTGGAAAGAGCAGTTCTCATCTGCATTTTGGTGGTTGCTGGATGGGGTTGGGAGGGTTGGGGATATGGGTGAAGGTGGGGGATGGGATTAAGAGATACAAATTGGTAATTACAAAATAGTCATGGGGATGAAGAGTATAGCATGGGGAATATAGTCAGTAATATTGTAATAACTATGTATGGTGTCAGAAAGTTATAGAACTTTCTAAATTATATAAGTGTCTATTCACTGTGTTGTACACCTGAAACTAATATAATACTGTATGTCAACTGTAATTGAAAATAAAAAATATATTTAAAAAAAAGAGCAGCTCTCATCATTAACATTCACTGTTAAAGGCTGCCTTTCACTGCCTCGTCCTGCCTGAAAACCTTGCCTGTAAGGGAAGCACAAGGAAAATGCTTTAGAAGCGTATAGGAGAAACAATTTTGACATAAATCCCAACAGAACTAAAAGCCACAGAAACACCAAAGCTAAACAGAAGGAGAAATTTATGTAGCCTTTGGAAAGCTAGAATTTTTGTCTCCCATCCTGATGCTAAATGGTAGAGAGCAAGTGCAGCATGTGGTTCCATATGGTGAGTATGGAATGCAGGGGGATGTGAGGGTGTCAAAACTTCCAGCCAGCTGAATGCCTGGTGACAAGGCAGCATGAATGGGCATTGGAATGCTCCGGAAAGCTGAGCTTGACAAGCCAGAGATGAATAATCTGGTTGAAAAGTGGCATTCCTTTCTTTATAGTTCCTGCCTTGTTGGCTTCTTCCACCTGTAGTAAGTCCCTTCAATCACAGCAAGGCTCAACCCTCTGAACTCCTTTTCAAATCACCCCCAGCTGGACATAACTTCCATGTCACTTATCACTTTTGCCTTTGTATCTGAAGCTTGGTTAACTATGACTCTTTACCCTTATTTGACTACTGATGGGGATCTTTGTATTAATCTCCATGTTTCATTGAAAAATTCTAAGTATTCAGTAAGGATTATTGAATGACTAAGAAAAGAACCTTACCTCACCCATTTAAAGGGCAAATATCCTATACTCTGTGTGTGTGTAGACAACATGAAACAACCACCAGCTCGCATGAAAATTCAGTACCCACTATTACTTCACACCAGCTTTTGAACCTCTCCCTGGTTCTGCCATCAGATTAGATCTTTAATGATGCAAAACGATGCCCTTAGAGATAGGCTAAAGAGAGTAGCAGAATATGGCCAGATCCTCTGAGCCACCTTGGAAGGAAGGGACTCAGAAAGAAAGAAGGAAAGAAGTGACTACTGGTGGGTTGTAAAATAATTATTTACAGGTAAATCCTCAGAAACTTGTCAGATATGGGTGTTTCCCTCAGACCAATCATCAGCAAGGTATTAAGTGCCCCCTATGATGACTTGGAAGAGGGAAGAATTGTTCCAGAATGGGGTTCATCTTCCATAATCGCAGCTAGCAGAATCATTGACCCCCCTCCCTCAAGTCCTTCTATTCTCCCAGATGCCTTTGACTTCCTTAACCCAGAATCTCCCATAATCTCATTCCCTTTCCAGAGGTTCCTGTGTGCTCCGCCCTCAGTCCCTCTCACCTGAAGCTGGGGAAATGTCTTAGGCACAAGTTAAGTCATGTCCCAGTTGCATCCATATATTTTGATGTTAGTGAGGTTAGTCCCTGAGACACTAAAGGAAAAGAGGGAGCAGAGGACACTTGTAGTGCGAGGGTGGAATTGAATCCAGTAACTTGGGGAAGAAGGTTCCTTTTCATCTCTTCCTCTCAAAGCTGCTCTTCCATTTCATTCTCATATTTTTAGGAAAAAGAGAGGAGAGAGAGACTCCTTGCTCACCCCCCAATTTGATCCTCTGTCTCAACAAGTAAGCAATTTTTCATGTGTCATCTTCATCTTGTGTCTTCCTCAGATCCCATGTTCTTTAGCCAGGCCTGGGGATATCATCCTCCTGGCTTGTTTCTTTCCTTTTTCCTGATTCCTTGGTGACTATTCCCAGAGAGCTGAGCCCCAGCATCATGAGACTCAAGGGGCAGGGAACTGGGAGAGAGCAAGCAGTGTGAGTCAGTCAATATTCATGCAGTGACACTTTGAGGGAGAGCCTATGCTTTTTCCCACACCTTGGCCCCTTCCTAGTCCTGTGTTTCTCAAGCTGAGACCTGGGGAATCTACAGATTCATGGATGTCTCCTCTAGGGACTTCTGAGTCCTCTTATAAAACTTAAATTTTGTCTGATAGCATTGTATGGTGTCAGATGGTTGCTGGACTTAGCATGGTGATCACTTCTTTAGGAATATAAATGTGGAATAAATATGGTGTACAGCTGAGACTAATATAATATTGTATGTTAGCTATATTTTAATAATAAATCTTTTTTAAAACTTAAATTTCATGTTATAATTTTGATGGGTCATCCTTTAAAAAATAAAAATATTCAAATATTCATTCTGGATGATTTGGATTACTTTTTTTTTTTTAGAAATTTTAGTGCCTATGTTTGTGTTTGTTTTTCTAGTCACAATGGTGATGAGGGATCACCTAGACAAAGCTGACCAGTTAATTCAGTGTTTCTCAATACAGGGTTCTATAGGTGTGTTCTCAGAGGTTCAGTTCTAACTCATTCTTTAGATGTCAACAAAAATGTCTCATCCTCAGGGAATAGTCCCTCATTCCCCATTCATTCTCATAGCATCTCACACTTCTACATAGCGCTCACTGTAATTGTTTATTCTCCTTGGCCAGACTTTAAGTTCCATGAGAGCAGGTACTGTGTCTGTCTCATTTACTTATGTATCCCTAGTTCCTAGCGTGCTGCCTAGAACATAGCAGGTGTTCAATAAATATTTGTTGAATGAATGAGATGAAACACAGAAGAAACAGCGACAAGTTCCCCACACTGTGAAGTATGTTGGAAACAAAACACACACACACACACACACACAAAAATACTATAAAAGAACATTTCAAAGCAATACACTTGTACCAGAGTACACTTTCTTTTAATTAAATGAAGCTGATCTTAGAAGGGTCATTGGAGTGGCCCTCTCAGTTAAGACACACATAATACAAATTAGCAATCTTTGTCCAGGAATTAGGTTGTAATCAAACCTTTTGTGACATCTTTCCCAAAAATCTCTGAAATAGAAAGTGGAAGAGGGAGGGAGAAAAAAATGAATTAATTTTCAATAGGAACCCAGAGATTCCAAGAATCAGAGTATTTAGCCAGAAGGGGAAGGGGTGGTAGTATACTCAGGTTACTCTGGCACAGAACCCAAAAGAAAACTCAGAGAAAAGAAGTCTAGGTTAGTGAGTCTCAACACAAAACAGAGAGTGGACTGTTCTGACACACATCTGTAGATAATGAGCCTACCTTTCCTCCTGGTTGTCCTGGCATGGTCCTTGTAGTCTGGGACACAATGGTAGGGCATTAAAGAGCAAACTAAACGAGCTAAAGTGAGGTATGGAGAGTGGGATTCTCCTTTCCTGAAGAGCTGTGGTGGCCCAGACTGTACAGGGTGATGGACAAGCAAGGCTGCATCACAAAGGAACCTACATCTTCTATTAGAAGGACCAGTTTTTCACTGATACACTCAATGGAGCAGGTTATACCAGTTATATGCAAAATACAGGGCACGCTGAAGGAGCACAGAGCAAGGGATGAAGAGAATGGGATGTTATTCCAGAATCATGCTATTCAAAGTGTGGTCCGTGGGCCAGCATTGTTATCATCCAAGGGCTTGTTAGAAATGCAGAATCCCAGGCCCCACCCCAGACTTCCTAAATCAGAACCTGTAATTTCACAAGTTCCCCAAGTGATTTATATGCAGGTCAAAATTGTAAAGGCATGGTCTAAGATTTCTTGAGGAAGAAGAGCCTGGAAGGCAATGATGAATATAAAGGAAAAGGTAAGGAGAAACCTCAGGTGGACCCAAAGGAAATAGGGCCTGTTGAGGAGAAAGAGGCCTGAGGGTTTATCTTGGAGCACCCAGGATTTACTGGGAGAAGGAAGAGACGGTTGGCTTTGGGTGGGAGCCCCCGACACAGGGAAAAAGTGAAGAGCACAGGGCCTGAGGTCCCTAGATTAAAGGACTGACTGGTCTGCTGCCGCTATCATTCACCGCCAGCTCCACCATTCTCTACTCTATCTGCATGCGCTCCAACCACTCTTTCCAGGATTTCTCCAGACTCTCAATAATCTGGGCAGCTGGATCTCGCCTAGTTCGGTTGGATCCTGCCTAGTTCGGTTGCTAATGCCTGGAGTTTCTCGCGTGCAAGGGGAAATCACGTCACGTCCAGAAGGCGGGGTCACCAGACTTCTCCCTCCTCGCGATTGGCTGCCAGGCATCTGACAATATTGGCCATCTGGCGGGCTCTGGGCTTAGCTGTCAGTGTCTCTCCCCGCCGCGGCCCCTGGGCCCCGGGCCCTCCTATCCGCCTGCGGGAAGACTCTGAGGACAGTACTTAGTAAGCACTTAGCTTCAGAAGGAGAGGTGATCCGAATGGTCCGACTTTCGCCACCAGGCTAGGCGCTTCGGCCTCCCAGGGACTTTTTGACTCGATCGGTGTCCGTAGTTGGGGCGGCTACCCTAACCGCAGGGAATTGTGGAATTTATAGTTCTGGGTTCTGGGTGGAACCGAGGGCTGGAGCGTGACAGAAATTTTTGGAGGGAAAGAAAAATGAGGACTTTGAGAACCGGGTCCCAGGTACCAGAAAGACGGGAAAGGAGTCTAAATAAGAATCCTACCGTTAGCATTATTTCGATTTTTTTTTCAGGTGCCGACCTGAGTCTGGTCCATCCCTTTACTACCAAAACTGTTTACCCACAGTAGCCAAATGGAGATGGCACCAATCAATCCAGTGGGAGAGAAAGACACCTCTCTACCGCAACAACAATGGGATTGGAACCCCCAGAAGAACCTTGATTCAGCTCCTCGGCTTAGGCAGCATCCCCAGGAGCCTCCTACTGAAGTCCTTGAGCTGAGAGTGAGCCCAGATCCAGCCAGCCAAAGTCTAGAGAATCTTCAAGGGACTGAAAAACTGTCTGCTGGACTTGAGGAAGACTCTGATAAGTCCCACAGATCAGCCAGTGAAATGCCAGAGCCCCTCCAAGCATCTGATCTCTGGTACTGTCCGGATGGGAGCTTTGTCAAGAAGATCATAATCCGTGGCTATGGCTTGGACAAACCCAAGCTGGGCTCCCGCTGCCGAGTACTGGCTTTTGGGTCAGGGCTGCCAGAGGGGTGGACGGAGCTAACTATGGGGTTAGGCCCATGGAGGGAGGAAACTTGGGGGGAGCTCATAGAGAAATGTTTGGAGTCCATGTGTCAAGGTGAGGAGGCAGAGCTTCAGATCCCCGGGCACTCTGGCCCTCTTGTCAGGCTCACACTGGCCTCCTTCACTCAGGGCAAAGACTCCTGGGAGCTGGAGGCCAGTGAGAAGGAGGCCCTGGCCAGGCAAGAACGTACAAGGGGCACAGAATTATTTCGAGCTGGGAACCCCGAAGGGGCTGCTCGATGCTATGGACGGGCTCTTCGGCTGCTGCTGACTTTACCCCCACCTGGCTCTCCAGAACGAACTATCCTTCATGCCAACCTGGCCGCATGTCAGTTGCTGCTAGGGCAGCCCCATTTGGCAGCCCAGAATTGTGACCGGGTGTTGGAGCAGGAGCCTGGGCATTTAAAGGCCTTGTACCGAAGGGGGGTTGCCCAGGCTGCCCTTGGGAACCTGGAAAAAGCAACTGCTGACCTCAAGAAGGTTCTGGCGGTAGACCCAAAAAACCGGGCAGCCCAGGAGGAGCTGGGAAAGGTGATCTTTCAGGGTAAGAAACAGGATGCAGGGCTGGCCCAGGGTCTGCGCAAGATGTTTGGCTGATTAAAAGTTAAACCTTAAAAGAGACAGGAACCTGTGAATTGTGGTCTGTGCTGTGAGATTTGGGGGGGGGGGGGGGGGGGGGGGTAAGGAGGTGCAGAGGGAGGGTTTCAGCCCATATTCCATTCCTAGCTTTTGCCTTCCTTCCTAGAAGAGGTAACATTGGTCTCAGTGCGCCTCTTTCCCTTTTTTACCATTAAAAAACCATATGGTCATGTGTGCTACTTTATTTTTTTACAAAGGGGGGCGGTACTTATCCATTTCCGAAGATGAATAGAAGCTGTCTAAAATTTAGGACTGGCTGGGGGAGACACTGGACCTTCAAATCCTGGGAACTACATCTTCCAGGATCTTTCTCGCTGGGTCTCGTTTCGCGCATGCGCAAGATCTGCGGCCGGTTACTGTAGAAGTGCATCCTTCTGTCGTGCTCCCATTGGTCCGGCCTGTACAGCCGCCTCTTCTGTTGATTCATGTGCTCAGCACCTAGGTCTCTTACTGGTCGACAGAGTTTCCGGGACGCCCCCTTTTTTAAAGAGTCAACTGATTAGTTGGTGATGGGGAGAGGCGGGCCTTGGGAACCGTCTCATGGTTGTGGGGGGCGGGGGTAAAAATGGCGGAGCTCATGCTCCTCAGCGAGATTGCGGACCCGACGCGTTTTTTTACAGACAACTTGCTGAACCCGGAGGACTGGGGTCCGCGGAGTGAGGCCTGGGGGAGGGGAGAGGGCTGTGGCACGTTGTGCCCCTGAGGCACACAGGAAGGAAGCTGAGGCCCAAAGAGGAAGGCTGGGCAAATACGGAATCCACCTTTCGAGGGAGGGCGGAGCAGGGGGGCCCGTTGTGCTTTCGTGCGATGCGGGAATACAAGAGGCCTCCGCTCCCTGCGTAAACGTCGATTTATTCCGGGGTCGGGGAAGGAGGGGCTGAAGTTCTTTGGTTGTAACACTTTCAAGTGGGCGGGCGGTGGGTTTGGCGGAGTGGATCCAATGAGGGATGAAGTGAGGGCTGTGTGTGGGTACGTAGGCAGGGCCACCGGACTACCCCTCTGACCCTCCGCACTTGCAGACTGCACCTTGTATACCGGCCTGGATGAAGTGGCTGAGGAGCAGACGCAGCTCTTTCGTTGTCCGGAGCAGGATGTCCCGGTATTTCTACCCCAGCAGTCTTGTCTCTTATCCTTGGTGGGTGGGAGTGGTCCCAGAACCGGGACTCTTCTCCAGGCCGGAGCTCTTCTGGAGCCACCCCTTCTTTCTCACACTCCTGCCATCTAATATCCTCCCTTATTCAGTTTGGCAGCAGCATGCTGGATGTGGGGATGGATGTCAGCCTCCCTGAACCCCCATGGGACCCCCTGCCTATCTTCCCAGGTAAGATATCATTTGTGATTCTCTTATCCTTCCAGAAACTCAACTTCCCACTGTTTCCCAGAAACCGTGTAATTCCATGTGTCCTCGCACCTCCATATGAGTGTCTGTGCACTCCTCTCCCCTTTAACAGCTCATGCGTTCCTTCCCCTTTGCCCCAGTGAAGGGGTCCTCACCCATATGTCCTTGGACACTCTGGATTCTTCTCAGACTCTGCTTCCTGGTAATTTTCTAATCCCTTTTCCTTCAGATCTTCAGGTGAAGTCGGAGCCATCCTCTCCCTGCTCTTCCTCTTCTCTCAGCTCGGAATCATCACATCTCTCCACAGAGCCCTCCAGCCAGGTGAGAGAGACATCTCCCTCCTTCTACTCTATGTGGCAGGGACTCTGCTCCATTCCCTTCACCCGTGGGTGCTGAAGATTGATTTGTGTGCATGGGGGTGAGGGAGCTTTTCCTTGTATTTGTCTTTTCTTTAACATTCCCATTGGTTACATCTCCACTCTGGTTTCTAAAAGTGAAAACAATCTTTAATAGAGATATGTGGCAGCTGTGATGGGGTGGGGGAAAAAGAGTTGTCAACTGGTAAGAATTATGAAACTGTTCCTGCCCAAGTTGTCCACTCTAGGACAACATTTGAAATCGTGAGACTTTATCAACCTTCTGAGGAATAAAGTAGAAGGAGAGAACAGGGGCCAGAAAGATATTAGGGGGATACTGCGTACCATTCAAACCAGAATGTTGGATAATTGGTGGTTTGTAAGCTCTAAAGCTTTTGTTCTTGCCCTTATTCTCAACACGTCTCCTTGTTTTCTTCTTTCTGCTCCCCGGTACCCCTGCTCTCACCCAGGCCTCTGGTGTGGGGGAGGTGCTGGTTGTGAAGATAGAGTCCTTGGCACCCCCACTCTGCCTCCTGGGAGATGATTCAACACCCCCATTTGAAACCATCCATATCAATGTGGGCCCCACCTCTGATAATCCCTCAGGTAATAACAGCCTACTCCCCATCCCCTGGCTTTACCAAGGTAGAATATGTGTTCTTGTTCACATGCATGTATGTGTGGGTGTGGTGGGGGGCAGGCAGCGGGACAAGGAGGAAAAGGTAGGGAGGGTAAATGGCAGATAACCAGGAGAAAGGCCAGGAGTGGGAGGGAGAATTTCAGGAAACCACAGCAAGGGCGGCACCAAAGAGATGGATATGGTGTTTCTTTTTCTTGTTCCTAGTATCCTGTTGTGATTTAACTTCTGCTGCTTTGCAGTTTTTAAAAGCTATAGATAGTTTAGGGCATATTTTATTTGTTATTTTTTCACCGTGACATTTTATCATACAAAGTTTTAAACAAAAAAGTTGGAATACTATATGCCTAACTCCTGTGTTCTACAATTAACAGTATTTGTGCAATGTTTTAAAAATGTTATCAAGTTTATCTACTCGTGTGTTTATTCAGTAAACATTTATCGAGCCCCTACTCCATGCTAGATACTGGACAGGGTGCTGGGGATGCAAAGATGAAGAAGACATCACCACCACACTGACTTGAGAATACTGTAGTGTAGTGGTGGTAGAAAGACAAGTACCAATGAATACAGGTGTGGTAATTTTAGGATAGAAATCTTTACGGGGTGCCATGTAAGCTCATAAGAGGGGGTCATCCACTGGATTCGGGCTGGATCAACAATGTGCTACTGGAGGAAGAATTTCCTGAGCTGAGTTTTGAAGGACACATGGAAATTAGCCAGAATAATGTGGGGACGTGTGTGTGTGTGTAAGAAACCTGTATCTCGTCAGAGTAGATATGAGCAGGGAGTAGGGAATGGCAAGGAGGTGCCAAGGCTTCAGGATCAGGTGGGACCCCTGCTAAGAGCCTCTTAGCTTTTATCCTGTAGGCGGTTGGAACTCTTTGAAAAATCAAGCAGGAGAGCAGTATGATTAGGAAGATGACTCTGGTAGCAGAATGGAGGATGGATTGCAGAAAGGCAGGACTAGAGACAGGAAGAAGTGAACCAAGGAAGACGCTTATGCAGTTAATCAAGTAAGATATTAGAATGCCGAGAAGAAGGCAGAAAGAATGAAATGGAATGGATGAGTTGCAGTCACCTTCTGGGCATTGGAGAGAGGTAGGAGTTGAAGAGAGAGGATCCCTCAATTTCTGGCTAGGGCAGCCATCCAGTGGGTGATGGTACTGTTCACTGGATGGAGACTGCAAGAATGAGAGCCCTCTGCTCAGGGAGCATGATGAAGTCAGTGTTGGACACGTTTATTGTTGATTTCAAAGTACCTTCAGAATTTCCTGGCATTGCCTCTCTCATTGAACTCCAGCCGGAAGCAAGAGGGCAAGGGTGATCCGTGATACGATCCATTCATGTTTTCTTCCTGGGCCTCAGAGCAGGGCAAGGAACGATGGAGAGTGGATTTGGAGAGACAAACAGATCATATCCAGCATGTTATTAAAAGCTACAAAGAGGACACAAAATAAAGATTGTAAAGCCTTTAACAGTAAAAAGATTGTTGATGACTTTGCAAACGATAGTATTATTAGAGCCAGATACTCCTTTATGATTTGTATTTTTTGAGGGCCTGTACTTTACTCTTCACTTTGATAGGCACGAGGCATAAGACATAGTCTTTGCTTTTGGAAAGTCTCATGGAGAGTCTCATGTGTTATAACACAGGGTTAATAGCTCAAGTAGTGATCACCTCTGAGGAGGGGATCTGGGTGTTTGGTGGACAAGGAAGGGAAAGAGATTCACTTTTCACTGAATTCCCCTTTGTTCCTTTGGATTTTATATTGCCTGACTTTTACCTATTCAAAGATATAAATTGATTTGAAGTTTTAAAATAGTAATATTGGAGATCATTAAGTACCAAAATGAGTGGTATGGACCAGAGGTAGTGGCAGACTGTTGACCTTAGGGCTAAATCTGGCCGTCAGCTGAGTTTTATTTTACCTATGTGGGGCAATCAACAAGTCTTATAGATAGATTTAACAGAGGCTATGAAGGCTCAGAGGTAACTGAGGCTTTGTGATTTGGTGCCTGGGAGGCCGACAGGTGCGGGAAGGGAATTTGTGTGAAGGGACAAACAGTGAGCCCTGTATAAGTTCAGTTGACTTTAGGCAAATGGTGGGGCATAAGAATGGAAGTGACCAGCAGGGAGCTTGGGAATTAGGATCAGGGCTCAGGGGAGCAGTCAAGGGTAGAGATGCAGACTTAGCAGTTGTCGGCATGGAGATGTGTTGTGACATTGGGCCAGGAGGAGGTGAAAATCCAACAAGTTGGGAGTATGGGCCCATATGAATGCTGCAGACTCTCTGTGCTTGGGCCTCATCTATGTGAATGGATAAGGTCCATGAGGAAGAAAGAGGGTAAGCGAAAGGGCAAGGATAGCCTTGAGGAAAATTGAGCAGTGGTGAAAAAAAACAAATGAAGGAGCCCCTGAAGATGAAAGGCAGTCCTGAGTAAAGAGGTAGTAGGAGAGTCTGCAGATTAGCAGCCCCATGGCATCTCCACCTTCTGGACTGCCTGCCTAGGACCAGAATAGTTTTCTTTGTAGGAACAAGGAGAAATGACCATGTCTCTCATTTCCCAATTGTAACCCTTTTCTCCTTCAGTGTTTATCTGATATCCAGCTTTTTGTCTCATCCTGCCACCCCACAGATGTCCATACCAAGATAGAACCTGTTTCTCCATCTTCCTCCGTCAACTCTGAGGCTTCCCTGCTCTCAGCAGAGTCTCCCAACCAGGTGAGCATCAATGTCCCTCCCTCCCTCCAGGCACTACAGTGAGTTCCTTCTGACTCAGAGGAACAAGAGCTTTTTCTTCTTTAGCTTCTTCTCTTCAACACTCCTCCTGACTCACACATTTTCTGGAATGCCCTTCATAGGATTTTATAGGAGAGATACTAGAAGTGAAGACAGAGTCTCCATCCCCTCAAGAGTGTCTCCTGCAGGATGTCCCAGGCCCCCCACCTGGAGCTTTCCAGATTAGCATGAGTCCATCCCCCGATGGATCCTCAGGTATTGGGGCCTCCTAATACCTGGGCTCCCTGGCAAAAGGCCTGTAGTCCTGATAATTCTTCCTTCCTTTACCTACCTTTAGGCAAAGCCCTGCCCACCCGGAAGCCACCACTGCAGCCCAAACCTGTGGTGATAACCACTGTCCCAGTGCCACCCAGAGCTATGCCTCCCAGCACCACTGTCCTTTTGCAGCCCCTTGTCCAGCCACCCCCAGGTACTGAAGAAGGAGAGAAGGAGATGGGCTAGATTGACCTTCTAAGGGAGTTTAGAGCCACTGAGGCCCTCATGTGCTTAGGTGTGGACACAGGACCCCACTTGACTTATAGCTCTCTTGCCTCTTTCTCCTGCTCATTTGCCCCAGTGTCCCCAGTTGTCCTCATCCAAGGTGCTATTCGAGTCCAGCCTGAAGGGCCGCCCCCGCCTGCTCCACGGCCTGAAAGGAAGAGCATTGTTCCAGCTCCTATGCCTGGGAACTCCTGCCCTCCTGAAGTGGATGTAAGTATTGGGCAGGGGCAGTGCGGGGAGGAGTAGGGCTAGTAAAGGGAATGGAAGAGGAAAGTCTGTCATGGAAGAGAACTGTGGGATGAGAAGAGAAGAAAAAGCGAGGAAGCAGACCCTTAAGATGATCCCGAAGGTCAGAGTGGACCCCTGTTTATATATGAGTATCAACTTTATGTAGTTTTAGGATCCTTATTTTTGTTACCACTGCAGATGGAGAAATGGGGGTGATCTCAGTAAATCAAAGGCAGTGGAGTCATCATCTTATGGTTGTGGCCATAGTTGGAAAAGGGAAGTTGTTTCCTAGGAGGAAGCCAGTTAAACTTCTTTAATTATAGCAAGGTTAAATGTAGGACCTTAAAAAAGGAGAATTGAGAGGAAGGAAAACCAGCCAGCAAGGAGAGAAACTGAGATTTAGGAACCAGGATGGAGGAAGTTCTTCCTACAGTCTAACTTCTCTCAGCTCTGAGGAATAGGAACAGGGAGTTGCTGAGAGAAGAACCCTTTCCCTGAAATGTTTTAGTAGAGAGGAAAAACCCTTCCCCCTCTCTTGTGGAGTAAGTAAGGTCAGGAAGGCAGGAGAATGGCCCCTGTGAGCTTTGGGTAATGGTTCCCCTCTTCTACCCACCTTTCATTCCCTTTTTGATCCTCTGTGTGCCTTAGACAAAGCTGCTGAAGCGGCAGCAGCGAATGATCAAGAACCGGGAGTCCGCTTGCCAGTCCCGGAGGAAGAAGAAAGAGTACTTGCAGGGTCTGGAAGCTCGGCTGCAGGCGGTGCTGGCTGACAACCAGCAGCTGCGCCGGGAGAATGCTGCCCTCCGGCGGCGACTGGAGGTGCTGCTGGCTGAGGTGAGACATCTGTCCTTGGGGGACCAGGGGGAATAAAGGCTTCTTTGAAGGACCCACCCTCTCTTGTCTCTTCCTCTGCACCTTAGAACAGCGAGCTCAAGTTAGGGTCTGGAAACAGGAAGGTGGTCTGCATCATGGTCTTCCTGCTCTTCGTTGCCTTCAACTTCGGGCCTGTCAGGTGAGACCTGCCTTGCCTCTCCAGAACCTTCAAGGTGGAGCTCACCCTCACAGTCACCTGATTCCTGCTTTGGCACGGTCTGTTTCATTCCACGTACACACAGACAACTCTCATGTCCCTGGCACGGTGGTATATCCAGCAGTCCCTTTTTGTTCCATCATTTCTCTCACAAATGGTAGGTCCTGGGGTAGATGTTGGTGATAATGTTGATAAAAACAGACTATTAAGTGCTTCCTGAGTTCTCGGTTAAGCACTCTCCTTTCTCATATTTCCTGGCCTTAGGAGGTAGGGACCGTTCTTATTCCCATCTTACAGGTGAATGGATTCAGCCTTATAGAACAGATTGGAAGCCAGGTGGGCTGTCTGCAGAGCCCTTGTTTTTAACCAGCCTCCCAACAAAGCCAGAATTCTTCCTTGTGCTCTGTCCTTCCCTGTCCACAGCATCAGTGAGCCACCATTGGCTCCTGTCTCTCCTGGGATGAGCAGAGAGGCGCCTCGACCCCGGAGACACTTGCTAGAATTCTCAGCGCAATTGCCGGTTCATGGGGTTGAAACCCTTAAGGGTTCCCAGGGCCCTGAGGAGTCCCAGCCCAGCCCTGAAGGCTGGCCAGGTTTCAGGTGAGGAGAGGGGCCTCTGTCTTTTGGGGGTGTTGAGTGTGTTGTCTCCCCCAAAAGTACCTTTTCTTTTTGAGGGGAGCTGGAGTTGCTCTCTTGCCATCATTGCCCTTTCTGTTGATGGGGGGTGGTGGCATGCTGGGCAGCCTGCGATCATTGCCTCCTCCCCACTGCCTCACTCCAGGAACCTTACAGCCTTCACCAGGGGTGCCAAGGAACTGCTGCTAAGAGACCTGGACCAGCTCTTCCTCTCCTCTGACTGCCGGCACGTCAACCGAACTGAGTCCCTGAGGTGTGGGGGATTCACAGCTGGGATATCTTCCTTGTCATTCTGAAGCCCCTCCACGGATGGCCTGGCTGTCCTTTCTTGCTAGAGCACCAGCTCTCCTTGCCTGCTCTGCTCCCTCCTATGTGTATTGCGGGTGAGGAAAGTGGGAGCTTTGGCCTGGCATGGAGGTGTTCCCCTCTTCTGCTTCCCCAGGCTTGCTGACGAGCTGAGTGGCTGGGTGCAGCGCCACCAGAGAGGCCGGCGGAAGATCCCTCAGAGGGCCCAGGAGAGACAGGTAGGAAGGAGGGCTAGTTTAAGGAAGGCCACTTGCAGACAAGGGCTTAGTATCCTCGGGGTTTTGAGGGAGCATCTCATAGTGGAGGTTTGAGAAGTTGAGGAAGTGAAAGGGTGGGTGTGAAGTGGCATCAGCTTCCAGGGGTCGTCTGTCTCTTTCCCTTTTCCCTTCACCCTCTTCAAATCCTTAGATACTTCTCCTTCCAGAAGTCTCAGCTACAGAAGACATCGCCTCCAGTTAAGGCAGTCCCCACCCAACCCCCCGGGCCCTTAGAAAGGTGAGTCTGGGAGAGGGGTATGCTTTCTTATTCAGTGAGGTTCCACTCTAAAGAACTATGTCCCCAGGAACTATCCTGTGCTTGTCACCGTTGCCGCCACTGGCTATGCCTCCCTCATCCACTGGGGGGCTCCTGTCTTTTTTCCTCTCTTCTCCCTGCTTCCCCAGTGGGAACTGGGTACTGGGCTTAGGCCCTCCCAAATCCTGTTTCCCCACCTGCCTAGGGATTCTGTAGGCCAACTGCAGCTGTATCGCCACCCAGACCGTTCACAGCCAGAGTTCCTGGATGCGATTGACCGACGAGAAGACACATTTTATGTTGTCTCCTTCCGACGAGTGAGTTCCATCTCCTGGCCCCATCCCTGCCAGCTTGGGTGTTCTGGCATCTTGTCTTCAGGTTAAGGCTATAGAATAGCCAGGGAGCTTGTTGCCATCTTTTCCTCCACCCTCCTGTCCTCACCCCTCTATTTCCCAGGACCACTTGCTGCTCCCAGCCATCAGCCACAACAAGACCTCTCGGCCTAAGATGTCCCTGGTGATGCCTGCCATGGCCCCCAATGGTAATTCTTCCCCTACTGGGTGTGAGCAGGGGTCCTGAAATTGAGGAAGGGGGGAAGTTTCGATGGGGAGATCCAGCATGAAGAGCTGAGGGGGGAAATGGAGAGGGATGTGGGGCATTCCAGAGAGATGCTAGATTCCTGGGTAAGAAGAAGCACGAAATGGGGGGATTGGAGAACAAAATGCAAGAGACTCTGATGGGAGGAAGACAAGGTTGATGAATGTGTTTGGGTAGGTGCTGGGCAGAACGGGGTGGGCTGGGAACCTGCTAGCCTCTCACCTCATATTTTCTCTTGTTGTTCTCTCCTCTATGACCTCACACTCATGTAATTTTCTTTTCCTACCCTTTTCCCTCTCCTTTCACCAACTCCATCCCTACCCTTTCATTTAACTCCCACTGCGGATCCACCTTGTCACCGCTGCCCTTTCCTCTCTATCCATCTGCTTTTCTGCTTTTCTGCTTTTCTGGCCCCTTTTCTCTGTTTGCCTCCCCCTTCTCTTCCTTAACTCCCTACTTTGTACAGAGACGGTGTCAGGCCGGGGGGCCCCTGGGGACTATGAGGAGATGATGCAGATCGAGTGTGAGGTCATGGACACCAGGGTGATTCACATCAAGACCTCCACAGTGCCCCCTTCACTCCGAAAACAGCCGTCCTCAACCCCAGGCAATGCCACAGGTGGCCCCTTGCCAGCTTCCACAGCTGGCCAGGCCCCCCAGGCCACCCATCGGCCCCTCTACCTCAATCATCCCTGATTTCTGCCTCTCATACTGATTTAGAACTTGGGGTGGGGGAGGAATGACCAGGTGAGACTTTCTAATTTCCCTGATCCCTGGGCTTGGGCAATTGGTGAAAGGACAGGGTGTGGGGTTAAGCACTTATTTGGAGGAGGTGAGGGGGTTCACCTCTCTTTTCACCCCTTTTTGAAATATAGGGCTCTTCTCATTTTTCCAAACCCCCAGTCCCTGCTTCTTTCTTTGAGGGTATTGAGTGAGGGTAAGGTTTGGGGTGGATGGGCTCTTGATTCTTTTGCTTCTCTGTTTTGGGGGTGGAGGTGGGAATTTAGTCCCCAGGAGGGACAAGGAACATTTTTACATTTTGGAGCTTGTTACTGGGAATAAAGGAAGGGTGGTAGAGGGAGATCAGATTTATGTATGTGCATATCTTTTTTTAATTATTAAATAAACAACTTGGAGGGAGTTAAAGCAATGGTGGCTGCTTCCTGGCTCATGACAGGAAATCTGAGAGAAAGCGACTTCTCTAGGGCAAGTATATCAGAGAATTAAGCACTGAAGACAGCTGGCTCTGGGGTGGGGTGGGTGTGGGATCACAGACCTCATGTCATCCTCTTGTACCCGCCCATGCAACACTGGGATGTCTGTGGGAGGTGTTGGGTGAGGAAGGGATGTCCCATGATGTGACAGCCAGGAGGATACAGATCCCTGGAATGTGTCTGAGTAAACAGGAAGGACAGGGGGCCCCACGCCCTTTGGGGTGAGCAGCCTCCCTGGGTCCCCTGCATTCTAACAGGTCCTCCCTCCCTTCCCTCGCTTTCCAGGACAAACAACCAAGCTGGGGCCAAAGGGCTGTGAGCCAGAAAGGAGGGGCCACAGTGGAGAAGGGGTGGTGTTTGGAGGGAAGGGGGATGTTGAGCATCTTCTTGGCTCTGAACTGGAGGAGACTGAGACTTGGTCCAGTTGAAGGAAGAAAACAAGAGTGGGTCTGGCAGAAAAGGCTGTGCTTTCTAATTAGGAAGAAGGGGAGTAGAACAAAGGGTGAAGGCCCAAGTCTCACTCAACCTGTGGGGATCCCCATCAGCAGCTCCTGCCTAGCAGTGCCTCTGGCCCAGCCCTGCAGGAGTATACTGGGTCAGTTGGAGGATGTGGGCTGGGCCTGGGCTCAACGCCCAGATGACTGGACAGGGGCCACCTGGGCCACACGCCCAGGCCTGAAGGAGTGGAGAAGAACCTCATGTGTCCAGCCAGGCTCCCTCCTCCCCATTACTGTGTTTGGGGTGAAAACAGGCTGAGTAACTGTGGCAACCTGGAATTAGGGCTCCCAGGAAATATGCCTCTCCTCCCTCCAGAGGGCAGCCCTGGCTCCTCAGCCAGCCCCAAGGTCTTTCTGCCCCAAGGTCCCTCGAGCCTTATCCAAGCAACGAGTGCAAGGAAGACAAGGATTTTGGAGGCAGATCACCTGAAGTGGTTTTTCTTAGTGGATGTCCCTGCTATGTAACTTAAACACTCTAAGCCTTAGTTTCCTCATCTGTAAAATGGGATACTCCTATCTACTAGTCAGGGTTGACGTGAAGATGAAAGATGGTATTCGTGGTGCCCGGTCCATAGTAGACACACATTTCTCCTTTTTTATATTGTCTTTTTCTTCTCTAGTCTACTTTTATCCCATCTGGGTCTATCACTTCCATTGTCCACCAGTCTTTCTGTTTTCTGACCCTAGCTCAAGAAAGTGCCAGAAATGTTGGCATTTCAGACTAGGGGTGGGGCATGCAGCTTTTCCGGCTGAGTGGCAGTGGACAGCTGGCACTTCAGTGTGAACTGGAAGTCACACTCTTGGCTGAGGGAGTGGGGTAGTAGGAAGGGTAAGAGGCTTGGAGAGTGGGTATGCCATGGTGGATTGAGGCTGGGCAGTCTCTGGGCCGCCACCCTCTGGGCCCATGAGGATCTCCAGCCACAGCCCCCATCCAAGGCCACCTCAGTATTCCTGTACCTCTGTTGGCCCTTCCTGTCACAGGCCCTTTTTATCTTAATGTTCTGCTGCTTTCCTTTCTCTAGATTTCTTTCCTGCCTTCCTTTGCCCTCTACCTCACCACGAGTTATCACCTCTTTTTGACCCATTATTCTTTGTTCATCTTTTTGTTTTTTGCTGCTTTGGTGTTTTTCCCTTCCACCTTTCCACCTCTTCTGCTTCACCCTTTTTTTTTTTTCTTGGTCTTATCTCCCTGTGCTGCTCACCCTGTGCTCGCCTCTTCCCTTTTCATGCCACCCTCCCTCCATTTCCCTTTCCACTGCTTTGTCCACATTCTTTGTCCCTCTCCATGACTTCCTCTCCTCTCCCCACTTCACCCCTCTCCTCCTCCTTCCTCCCCCTTCTCCCTTTGCTTCCCACTCCAATCCTCTGCTCTCCCCAGCTGTGGGGGCCAGGACTGGAGAGCCT
Source organism: Pteropus vampyrus (assembly GCF_000151845.1). Classification (NCBI taxonomy): domain Eukaryota; kingdom Metazoa; phylum Chordata; class Mammalia; order Chiroptera; family Pteropodidae; genus Pteropus; species Pteropus vampyrus. The sequence continues at coordinate 476,916 of NW_011889159.1, forward strand.
AATGTTTGCCTCATCATTCTGCTATGGCTTCTGGATACAGCACATCTGGATTCCGGGGCTCAGATGTGTGGTTGCCACAGCAACCTCGGTTCCTCTGGTAAATAGGGCGCCCACCCACCCCAGAGCAGAGAACAAAACAATTGTATGACTTTCTTTTGTCACGAGATAGAAATGTCCTCCCTCCTCCCTTCTCCCCACACCCATGTCTCCAGGCAAAGGAAGTTCTGAGGGTCCAAATCTTTCTTCCTGTGGCTCTGCTTCCTCCGAGCCTCTTAATTCTCTACCATTTTTCATCTCAGGTTCAGTCTTTTCTCTTCATGTTCCTCCTACCATCTCCCACTCCCAGATCCCGATGACCCCCTGTTTAATACTTGGCAATTTCTTCTAACCGAATCTACATAATAATTGGATGCAGAAAGAAATTTCAGAAATCCAGATCATCCATCCTTCCTTCTCAAACTAGTTCTTCCAGAAGCCCCTTCATTTGTTTCTGCCTTAAGTCTAATCTTTCCAGGGCTCTTCTTCAGGGAGGGGAGAGAATACAGGCTTTGGAATCAGAAAACCTGGGTTGAGGCCCACCTTTACCACCACCAGGAAAGTCCCTTGGACAAGTCACCTAACATCTCTGAGCCTTTATTTCCTCAGCCATGAAGTAGGATTAATAAAATGCCTGCACTGTGTAGGAAAGTGCTTTGTAAACTGAAGCCCAGTACAGATGTGTTTTGTCTTTCCCCTCTCTGGGACTGCTTCCTTGGATCGCAGCCCCTGGCCTGTCTTCCTTCTCCTTTCCTTATCCTTCAGGTCCTTGCCCTTAATTGCCCTTACTCTTTGTCTTCTTTCCATTCTCCTTGTATTTCCCTTTCCTCCCTTTCTATGTCTTTTATTCCTTATCTTCTTGAGATCAGGACAGGAACTTGGAGGTTCATTCAAGGATGGAGGCCCAGAACTGAAGACACCTGGACTGAGAATTCAAAGATCAGCCAGAGCACATGGACAGGTCTTAGCACCCAGACCTTTCTACCTGTCACCCGGGACACCCCAGTGACAGTGACCCTGCTCTTACAACTAGGCTTCCCTGCCTTCATGCCTGGGGCTCCCTACCAGACACACTTTCCCCATCGTCTTCCAGTCAATTTACAATTTAATATCGACGAGCATTTATCAGGTACCTACTCTATGTAAGGCCTGATGCTTTTCTGATGATGCAAACATATATGAGACATAAGCTCCTGGAGAGAGAAGAAAGCCTGAAACCTAGGAGCTTTCAAATTTGTATTCCTTGGGTTTTAAATCCAGGGGAATCAAAGGTTAAACAGTGATTATCTCAGAACCTAGAATTATATCTGTCAAGCTTCCAATGGCTTCCTCAAATGCCTTGTAAGCTTGTAAATTTCTGGAATCCTTCACTCTTCTCTGAGATTCTGGCATTCCACCTGTCCCCAGCAGTGGGCTTCCAAAACACCCCTCGGCCATCCTTCTAGCTCCTGCTTCTCTCCATGATCTGGCCACTCTTTGGGTCAACTATACTTATTATGGTGGCCATACTTACTAAATCATAAAACCAACATATAAGGCAAAGGACCAAAATAAAAAAAAAGTGGTTATGACCATGGGACATAATTACTGAAACCTGGGGGTATCAGAAATGCCCTTCTCTGTGCAGTCTGCTGTCCCCAAGTCATGCTGTTTCAGCCCCCCATCCTGTCATCTACTTTCCCCCCACCCCAGCCCAGAGATCTCAGAAGCTGTTACCTACTCCAGGCTCTGGGGGCTTCAGGCCAAGGCAGAGGAAGGAAGCTGAACCCAGCTCTATTGAAGATTCTGACTTCATCTTCCCCATCAAAGCCAGGAAAAACAGCCACACACGCACACACCCAGACACATGGATACACACAGGGACACCCTTGCTAGAGCCCATGTGAGCTTTTGTCCTTAGCCACAGGGAGCCGACTGGGCATCTGGCACAGCCACATGCTGGTCCAATGTATCCTGACTCAGGAACACCACACACCTGTGACCAGGGGGCTCTGACTTGGGATGCAGACACCTTTGCCCCAGCCTAAGTGGCAGAATCGGGCACGTACAGGCTCCTGCATGTCCCTTTCAGTTGTGATTTGGTGCAGCTACTCAATGGTGAAGTTTGTAGTGGGGTAGCAAGAACTCTATCCTCGGTGTGAAACCTGGGATCGCGGCTCCCTCAGCCTGGCTATTTTTCCTCTGCATCAAAAGTCTCCCTTTTAGGCCCCCATCAGGGCAGCAAGCATAGGGGAAATGGGGCCAGAGAAACAGCCAACAGCCTTATGTGGTCGTGTCTGCTGTCTCACCTTCTGGTGTTGGTCTTCCCCACTCTGCCTGAGATCAAATGCCCTTTTCCTCCGGGCCCCAACTCTCCCTACCCCTGTTCCCACTTCCCTGCAGCCCCCACACATTAGCCCCCTTCCACTTTCCACAACTTCACTCTGCCATTTGTGCCGCTACCCCATTCCTGCGTCCTGCCTCTGGCTCTTCCTTCACCACTAAACTTTCCTCTTAACTTTCAGGCTTCCCTTCGCTGTCTCTCCTGAACCCCAAATGCCTTCCCAAGTCTTATATGTCTTGGTGTTCGGCCAAGCTGTTGTCCAGCTAGTCCCCAAGCCTCATCTGCCATTTCTTTAGGACTTTGCTGAGGTGAAAGAATAAACAGGGTGATCCCAAACTGAGAAGAGGAGGTAGACTGGGCAAACCAGACAGGGAGAGGCATTGCAGGACAGGTCAAGTGCAGAGGGTAGGCAACCACAAGACAGAGCACAGGTGGGAGCAATGGGGCAGGGATAGGGGTGGGGGACAAGAAGTCCCTGAGAAGGTCCCGCATTGGAAAAGGATTTGGGCTTGGGAGGAGGTTTTCTCCTGCCCACACTGCCAGGAGAGAATTGGTGGGGGGACAGAGGCTGTGCTGGGCACCAGACAGATAGGACAAGATACTAGATGGAGCAGTACGGCAATTGGGAAGAAGTGGGAGGGGATGTGCAGGGGAGGAGGAGAGAGGGCCTGACCATGGGGAAGGATGTTAGAGAGGGGAAAAAGGGCCTACGAACAGGAGCAACAGGTGGAGAAATCGTGGAGAGAAAGGAGAAATGGCATGAGAGCAGAGGATGCCAAATTGGGCAAAAAGTAGGGTGGAAAAGAAGAGGAAAATAGGATGGGGAAAACATGGGAAGTAGGACGAGGGATGAAGGGGGTGAGATGAAGATATTGTGGGACTCTGTGATCCCAGACCTGGGGTGGGGGTGTGTGGGGGTTGATGGCAGGAAGACAGGAGAGGTAGCATGTGATGACTTGGGAGGGCCTGGCAGGGGCGGGAGGGGTGGGAGGACCTGCCCTAACTCCGCTCCCCTCCCTGACCTCATGCTGGTCCTCCCCTTCTCCTCCCCCTGCTTGCTGCAGGCTCCCTCCTTCTCACTGTCGCTGGCTGACCGATAGACGGGTCGCAGCTCAGTGATCCCCCGCTGCAGGGAACAAGCAAGGGACATCCAGAGAGCTCAGGGCTGCCCCAGGGAGCCCACCCTGCTCTGCCCTGAGGACCGCCCCCCTCCTGAGGTTGGGAATAGAACAGGTACAGAGGCACTGCAGCCGCTCGCTCATTGCCCAGGTAAGGAATAGAGCTCTGGCAAGACTGAGGGAAGAGTTGGGAGAAGTGGGGGTCTGTATCCTATCCCTATACCCCAAACAAAGGTTGGCAGAGCCCCCAGATCAGGGACTTTCTGTTGGGGCAGAGGAAATAGGACCGTGCACTGGGGACTTTACTCCCTGTGGAGGGAGCATCTTGGAAGATGGGTCAGTGCGTGAGTGGAGGAGCAGGGTTTGGACAGGATCGGATGGTGGCACCAGGGTGGAGGTGGTTATTGGTGAGGTGGGGCTCTGGATGTGCTGGACTGGGGGAAAGCAGGAGTTAGGCTGAGCTGGTGGCCAGCTAAGCCTCAGGAGGAAAGTGATGATGGAACCCCAAGTGCTCTAGCTGGAACAGATGAGCAAGAGCTTGGGAAGATGCCAGAAGGAGCTTCTTTGGGCATCTAGATGGGGACAGCCCAGGTGACAGCATGTGGGTTGCAGGGCCTGGGAGGGAGACTGGAGATCTTGAGCCTTCAAGAAATGCTGAAATGGAGCAGTCAGGACTCCCTGGTCTGGGCAGAGCTTGTGGAGAGGATCCTAAAGCTTGTTCTTGGCCGAGAGCTTTGCACCCATGACTCACGGTTCAGCGGGGCTGGGATGACTGAGCGATGCCTCCAGGGGCACAGGGGCTCCGTCTTCAGTCTTCAGTCCACCCCCTTCCAGGCTCCCCCTTCTCTGTCCATCTGAACCACCTCCCCCCCCCCATACACGTGACACACCCTGGGTGGGGCAGGCAGTCCCCTTATCTCGCCTGGAAAGAATTTCATGGCTTGGAAACAACTGGAAATGAACTGAAAGGAACTACTGGGAAGCAACTAGGAAACTGCAGCTGCCTCTGTCCACTTCCAGTCCCCTCCCGCTTCCCAGATCCCCAGCCTCCTCCCCTCTTTCCCTAGCCCAGCCTCCAAATTCCTGGGGATCCAGCACCTCAATTCATCAAACTTCCTTGCCTTTGAGTCCTGGTCACTCAGTGCAGGACCAAAAACTGCCTTCTTGTCTCTCACTGCATTCCTTTCCCCCCTCCCCCTACCCACTCCCGCCAGGTTTCGGAAATCCTGTCTCCTAATGTTTCCATTCCCCTGGCCCATTAGCTCTGCAGGATAAGGGGCATCTGGATCCCCCAACTCACCCTGGCCTGGCATCTCTTTGCCACCTGGTTCCAACCAAATAGCTGGACTCCTCCTCATCTCCCTTCTTCCTCTCACTACTAGAATCCTTCTCCTTCACCCTCATGTGGCTTGAGGGGCAGAGGGAGGCATGGAGACATCTCTCACGGAACATCCTTCACAGAAGCCAGCCTCTCTCTCCACCTCTTGGGACCTACAGTCCCTGATGAGCGAAGTGTCAAAACTGGCCACAGCATGAATACTCAGCAAGCTGAGTCACAGCTTGGGAAGATGCCCCCACCTCTGCCAGCCCTCCAGCTGTAGGGAGGATGCCAAGAGGGTGAGGCCATGGCCCTCTTCCCCACTGCAGAAAGGCTCCCCAGACACTTGCAGTAGGGGTGATGGTGAGGGGGAAACACGAGACACCCAAGTTCCTTGCTTTCCTAGTGCTAAGAGAAGAGAAGAATTCTTCCAAAAGTTGGAAGTAGGGAACTGGAGGGGTGGTGGTGGGTGACAGGGCAGGAGAGGTGTATGGGGAAGGAGGCTCTGGGGATGTGGCTTGTGGGAGCCACTCGCCTTCTCTCAGACTATCCTCACTACTTTCCAGCTTCTCTTCTGTCTGCTGCAGAGACCACCCCCTTCCCCCCCACCACATGGGGAAAGATACAGGACACAATTGTGGGGGGAGGGGGTTACTGGACAACTCTCGAAGGTTTCCAGGGGTGTGGGGCACTATGTAGCCTCTGTTCCCTGTGGAGAAGGGCCTCCTGTTTGGTTCCCCTCACCCCAACTAAGTTCTTTGACTCTCAGCTGCCCTCTGAGCCAATGAGAAGTCAGCTTTCTTAGGTATCACTGACGATGATATGGAGGAACATGAAGGGGAGATTGTGTGTGCGTGTGCGTGTGCACACACATCTGCCATGATGCAGGCTTATTTGGATGGATATGCGTGTATGTGTGTGTGTGTACAAGTTGTATTTGTGAACGAGCATACACAAGTATATTTGTGTGTGTACATGTGTTTGTGTGTGCATGCTCAGCCCTACCCCCCCACACACCCCCATGATTTGTATGGCCTTAGACACAGCGTGACAGGATTTGAGGGTAGGTACCTCACCTCATAGCCAAGGCTACACCTCAAGCTGAGAGAATGGATGAGGTGCCCAGAGAGGAGCAGCCATCTGCGTCCCAGACCTCTCTGCCTGGGCTTTCTCGGGCAGGGTGCCTCTTAGTGCAGAAATACTCCATCCCTCCAGCTTCTTTTTCATCTTTTGTGGGCTGGTGGGCAGGTGTAATGGCCAGTAGTCCTAAAAACTTTTTCTCAGACCCAGAGGAGAAGTTTAAGAGTAGTAAGAAGCCAGGAAAAGTATGTGTGCTGGGGGGCAGGTTCAGTCACTGTCCCCTTCCCTCCTCTCCAGTCACCATCTCCACCAGACACTATGCATCCTGCCCTCCTCCTCTCTCCAGCCTTTCTGGTTTGGAAGAGCCATGCAAGCTGACACCTCTCCTTAACCCTTCTCCCAAATTAAATTCTGGGCCACCCCTTCCACACTCCTGTGTTCACCAGAGCTCCCTCTCCTGGCTTACCCTGAGCACCCCACTATCCTTCCTCTCTAACCCTTCTCTCCCTGTGTTCTCCAGTCCTTGCCTCAACAAGCACAACTAGCTAACCAGCACCTAGGTCAAGAAACAGGATATTCTCAGCACCTCTGAATCCCCCCACCATGCCAGTTCTGGTCATTACTCCCCCCAGAGTACCACACTTCTGACTTGTGACACTACAGATTAACGTTGTCTCTCCTCAACTTCATATAAATAGAATTTGACAGCATGTTCTCTTTTGTGCCTGGCTGCTTTTGCTCAACTCCATATTAGTGAGATCCGTCCATGTTATTGCTTATAGCTATAGTAGTCTCATCGTTTTATTTCATTCCACTGTGTGAATAAACTATTTAATCCAGTCTACTGATGTAAGACATTTGGGTGGTTCTCAGTTTGAGGTCATTATAAATAGTACTGCTATGGTAGGTATATTACTAGGAATGGAATTGCTGGGTCGTAGGGTTCGCATATAACTTTAGTAGATTCTGCCAGTTTCTCAAAATGCTGTACCATCTGGCCCTGCCAGGATCCATACCTGGCAGGTTCTCTGCCCCAGCTGCTATTTCTAACCAACTTCCAGTCCCAGACACTGTCTATGGTCCTACCCCTGACCTTGGTTCTATCTCTGACCTTGGTCCTATCCCTGACCTTGGTCCTGTCCTTCATTTTAGCTCTGAAACTAGTCCTAGGCTTAAATTAAATTTTCATTCAATCATATAGTCAATGACTATTTATTGAGCACAGATGCAAGGATACAGCAGCCAAGAAAAAAAGAGGTGCCATGGCTGCCTCCCCAGACCTTGCAGGCCAGCAGGCAAGATCGAATGTGTGCAAGAAAATAATAAAATAATTTCACAAATAAATATATGATTACAAAATGTTGTGTTACAAATGAGAGTTGCATAGTGCTGTGATATCAGATAATAGGGGGACCTGACCTGAGCAGGAAAGCTTCTCTGAGGATGTGATGTGGAGTTGAGACCTGAAGGATGAGGAGGCCAAGAGAAAAGGGAAGAGAGTTCCACATAGAGGGACCCATGTTGGGAAGAGTATGAGGGACCTAAAGAAGGCCAGTGGGACTGGAATGGAGAGAGGGAGGGAGGTATTATGGGAAATGAGATAGGAGAAGTCAGCAGGGGCCAGATGATGTAGGGCTGTCTGTCCATGTTCAAAGAGAATTTGGAAGAGACACCAAGGAGTTTTTAGGGGGCAGAGGAACATCCTAGTTGACTTTTCAAGATTTTAAGGGGCAAGAGTGGAAGCAGAGGAACCAGCTAGGAGGCAACTGCAGTTGTCAAGCAAAAGATAGATGGTAGCTTAGACAATAATGTTGGTTAAGAGGAGAAAAATAAGCAAACTAAAGAGATGTTTATTAGAAAATATGGTTAAATATAAAATATGTTGGTATTGAACAAACTGTTAGGTTTCTGGCTTGTAAAGCTGGATGAAGGGTGGGGCCATGAGCTGCAGTGGAGAACACTGAGAGGGGATGGGGTACAGGAAAGACAATCATGAGTTTCAGATGCTAAATTTGGGGTGACCCAAAGAAGAGGAGATGCCAAGTCAGCAGGTGGATATATTGCTTGGAGTTAAGAGGAGATGACTAAACCAGTTTTATAAATTGGAGTATAGTTTAGAAATTAAGATCATGGGTCTGGATGAGGGTATCTACCTAGGTGAGTAACGAGAACAATAGGTCTCAACTCTGGCTGCACATTACAATCACCTAGGGAGCTAAATAAAATTCAATACCTTGGTCATTCTTGCCACATTTCAAGGGTTCAAGAGCCACATATCTCTCCTGGCTACCATGTCAACAGCACGAATACATAATGTTTTAAAATGGAAGATGTAGTCAACAGTGTTTAATGATTTTGAGAGGTCAAGTAAGATGAAGACAAATGTCTCCTAGATTTTGTGACACTGAGTGATATCGTTGGGAAACCTTAGGGAAGGCTGTGTGGTGGGTTGAAGGAGATGGAGAAGCCAGATGGGAATTGACTGAGGCATGAATGAGATATGGGGAAATAGAAACAGTGAGTACAATTAAATCTTTTGACAACCATGGCCATGAAGTAGAAGAGAGAGATATGTCGTGGCTGGAGGGAGTATGAGATTGGGGGAGGTATTTTAAGGTATTTTAAGGTATAACTTTCATATAGTGAATCGCACAAATCTTAAGTGTATAGCTCAATTAATTTTTGAATATGTATACATCTGTTTAATCACCACCAAGATCAAAGTGTAAAACATTTCCAGAAATCTCTCTTGTGACTCCTCCCAGTCAATAATATCCCTGAAAGTCATCTTATCCTATCTTCTTGTTTTTGAACCTCGTATAAATAACATCATTCAGAATGGTGTGTGTGGGGGGGGGGGGTTCTTTTGCTAAGCATTATGTATGTGAAATTCGTTCATGTTGCATGTAGCAAAAGGATGTTTTTCATTGCTGTATAATATTCCATTATATGACTATGCCACATTTATTTATCCATTCCACTATTCATGGACACTTGAGTTGTTTCCAGTTTGGGCTAATACAAATCAATCTCATGAACCTTCTTGTACATATCTTTTGGAAGATACGTGCAGTCATTTTGATTGGCTATTTACCAAGAATTGCTGAGTTATAGGTAATATGCTTTAGTAGGTGCTACCAAACAGTTTTCCAAAGTGGTTGCTCTAATTTATGCTCCTTCTTGCAATAGATGAGAGTTCCAGTTGTTTCACATTCCGCCAATATTCAGCAATGGCAGTTCCTTTAATTTTAGCCATCCCGGTGAATATTTGATGGTATCTCATTGTGGTTTTAATTTGCATTTCCCTGATTACTAGTGATGTTATACTCCTTTTCATGCTTATTGGCCCTTTGGATATATTGTATTCTTTTCTTGAGTACCTGTTTAAGTCTTTTGACAATTTAAAAAATTGGGTTACTTACCTTTTTGTCTTTATTTTGAAATTCTTTATTTCAGATTTTAATCTCTCTCTCTAACTCATATATATGTGAGCCTTGAACAACACAGGGGTTAGGGGCACCGAC
>NW_011889159.1:487109-503499 GCF_000151845.1 Pteropus vampyrus
ACCTTAATGTTCCTGAAAAGATAGTAGGAGCTAGGATCCAGGTCCTTGTGGAAGGATTGGCCTTAGATACTCATCCACTAATCCATTCAACATAAATGTGTTGGATAGCTCCTGTGTGCCAGGCACAGACATACAATGTGTAGGATAGCTCCTGTGTGCCATGCCAGGACAGATGAGGTCCCTGTTCTCGTGAAATTCCCATTCTGGTAGTCGGAGAAAGATAACAAACAAGTGCCTGCACATACAGATGATTCAGGCAGCAGCGAATGCCATGAAGAACATAAGCAGGATATTGTGATAGAGTAGTCAAAGACTGCTCCGACTGGGCAGCAAGGAAGGCCTCTGTGTGTCGATGACATATGAATTAAGATCTGAATAAAACTGAGCTTATCTTTAAGAGCTGAGTGAAGAGCATCCCAGACAGAGGGAACATATAGTGCAAAGACCCTTAGGCTAAGGTACACTTGTAGTGTTGGTGGAACAAACAAAAGACTAAGTGGGTGAAACAGTAAAAAGGGATGAGCAAGGTTACCAAGTTACATCAGAAAGTGAGTTAGGGACCAATGTCTCCAAGAACAGTATCCTTTAGGGTTGGGCTGAATGTATATTTTTATGAACATGTGAACTGGGTAGATTAGTTGTGGGTGAATGTGTGTGTGTATGGGGCAGGGGGAGGGGCATCTTGTCTACTTTGTGAAACTTCTCTCACTTGCCCTCTCTCCCTGCAGCCTCCTGAATGATGCCAGCCCAATGTTTCCTGATCTCTAACCTGGCCCTCCTGGTGCTACTGGGCACAGTCAGAGGAGGCCCTTTCTCTTCACGCTCCAATATGACACTCCCAGCCCCACGGCCCCCTCCTCAGCCAGGGGGCCGCACAGCAGAGCCAAGAGGGGGGAACCCCTCTTCTCAGCTTTATGAGCACACTGTGGAAGGAGGGGAAAAGCAGGTGGTGTTCACCCACCGCATTAACCTGCCCCCTTCAGTTGGCTGTGGCTGTCCCCCAGGCACTGAGCCTCCAGTCCCTGCTTCAGAGGTGCAGGCCTTGAGGGTCCGGCTAGAGATCCTGGAGGAACTGGTGAAGGGGCTCAAGGAACAGTGCACTGGAGGATGTTGTCCTGCTGCTGCAGAGGCTGGCACAGGTGAGCAGGTGACCACAGGAAAGGGCACAGAAAAAGAGGCAGGTGGGGAAGTTGGGTGGGTATCCCTCGTCTATAAAGGCCCTGGGTATGAATTAGAAAAAGGCACCCCTTCCTCACCCTTGGGAGTAGTGAGTGCAGCCCAGGGCATGACTTAGATGTCAGCTTCCCCTCTCCCCCAGCAAATGCTTAAGGCTCTGAGAGACCACATATAGTGATAAGGAACAGCTGGAAGCTAAGATGGTCTTTTGAAATGAGGCTGGCCCTGCTGAAGGGGCCGACTCAGAGGAGCACTATAAGGGCTCAGCCTCTCTCCCAGAGAGACTGAGGCCCTCCTCTCGTTCTCTAGGCCAGACAGATGTACGTAGCCTCTGCAGTCTCCATGGCGTGTTTGACCTGAGCCGCTGCGCCTGCTCCTGCGAGCCAGGCTGGGGTGGGCCCACTTGCTCGGACTCCACAGACGCTGGGGTGCTTCCTTCCTACCCACCCTCAGCCTCTGAGACTTGCCCGGAGGACTGCAACGATCAGGGGCGCTGTGTCCGCGGTCGCTGCGTGTGCTTCCCCGGCTACACCGGCCCCAGCTGTGGCTGGCCCTCCTGCCCCGGGGATTGTCACGGCCGCGGGCGCTGCGTGCAGGGCGTGTGCGTGTGCCGGGCGGGCTTCTCCGGCAACGACTGCAGCCTGCGCTCCTGCCCTCGAGGCTGCAGCAAGAAGGGACGCTGTGAAAATGGACGCTGCGTTTGCAACCCCGGCTATACTGGTGAGGACTGTGGTGTGAGGAGCTGCCCCCGGGGGTGCAGCCAAAAGGGGCGCTGTGAGGACGGGCGCTGCGTCTGTGACCCGGGCTATGCTGGCGAAGACTGTGGCTCACGGAGTTGCCGGTGGGACTGTGGCGAGGGTGGGCGCTGCGTGGATGGCCACTGTGTTTGTTGGCCTGGGTACGCGGGCGAGGACTGCAGTACGCGGACGTGTCCGCGCGACTGCCAGGGCCGCGGGCGCTGTGAGGACGGCGAATGCATCTGCGACACGGGCTACAGCGGGGACGACTGCGGTGTGCGCAGCTGCCCCGGCGACTGCAACCAAAGGGGCCGCTGCGAGGACGGCAGCTGCGTGTGCTGGCCTGGGTACACGGGGCCTGACTGCAGTGCGCGCGCCTGCCCGCGCAACTGTCGCGGCCGCGGGCGATGCGAGAACGGCGTGTGCGTGTGCAACGAGGGCTACAGCGGCGAGGACTGTGGCGTGCGCAGCTGTCCTGAGGACTGTCGCGGCCGGGGCCGTTGCGAGAGTGGCCGCTGCGTGTGTTGGCCCGGGTACACAGGCCGGGACTGCGGTAAGCGTGCCTGCCCCGGCGACTGTCGCGGGCGCGGGCGCTGTGTGGACGGCCTCTGCGTGTGCAACCCGGGCTTCACGGGAGAGGACTGTGGAAGTCGTCGGTGCCCCGGAGACTGCCGCGGTCGCGGCCGCTGCGAGGATGGCGTGTGTGCCTGCGACTCGGGCTACGAGGGAGAGGACTGCAGTGCGCGCAGCTGCCCTGGAGGTTGCCGAGGCCGTGGCCAGTGCCTAGACGGGCGCTGCGTGTGCGATGACGGGTACTCCGGCGATGACTGCAGTGTGAGGCGGTGCCCGCACGACTGCAGCCAGCGCGGTGTATGTCAGGACGGTGTGTGCACCTGTTGGGAAGGCTACGCGGGAGAGGACTGTGGCCTCCGTACCTGCCCCTCCAACTGCCACCGGCGTGGCCGCTGTGAGGATGGGCGCTGTGTGTGTGACTCAGGCTACACTGGCCCCTCTTGCGCCACCCGTACCTGCCCTGCCGACTGCCGGGGCCGTGGGCGCTGTGTGCAGGGAGTATGTGTGTGCCATGCAGGCTACAGTGGCGAGGACTGTGGGCAGGAAGAGCCTCCCGCCAGCGCCTGCCCTGGGGGCTGCGGGCCCCGGGCACTGTGCCGCACAGGCCAGTGTGTATGCGTGGAGGGCTTCAGAGGCCCAGACTGCGCCATCCGGACTTGCCCAGGAGACTGCCAAGGCCGGGGAGAGTGTCGTGAGGGCAGCTGCGTCTGCCAAGACGGCTTTGCAGGGGAAGACTGCGGGGAAGGTGAGTGGCCTGCCTTCCCCAGTATGCTCCCTCGGGGACTGGGAATCTGAGCCAGTGGGAAGGCCAGAGCCTGAGGCCTGGGAACCCAGGGACCTGGAGAAACAGTGGAGAGAGGTCATATACAGGGAGAATGGGCAGTCAGAGGAGCTAGAGAGCCAGTATCTACCAGGAGCAGCAGAACCGTGGGGGCATGCCTGCAGGCAGGACCTGCTTTCAGATCTCTTATGAACACGCTGGGGGCCCCTTTGGTTGCTTTTAGGGAGATTCTGTGTTCTTGGAGCTAGGGGGAAGTTGAAGGAGATGCACCATCTGTTCAGATGTCTGCCAGCTTTGCCCCACCCCCAGAGAGGAGTTGGTACTGGAATGGTCTCTTAGGGTAGCCCTGAGTAGGGGGGCCTGTGATGGTAGGGGTAAGGGGTGGGGGCTGCCTTGGGCTAACCAGTTTCCCATATCCCATTCTCCTGGGCAGAGGTGCCAGCCATTGAGAGCATGAGGATGCACCTCCTGGAGGAGACGACGGTTCGGACAGAGTGGACCCGGGCTCCTGGCCCTGTGGATGCCTATGAAATTCAGTTCATCCCCACGGTGAGAGCCATGCTCCAGGAGGGGACTCAGTGGGCAGGACCAGGGGGACGGGGTGCTCACCTCATATAGGACATCCCCATAATCAGTGATTGAGTCCAGATGTCTGGGATCCTGAAACTGCTGTAAAGGCTTTCTCATCCTGCCCCACATGGGGTACAGAAGGCCTTTGCAGCATCTCCAGCAAGCATTGGCCTTCTGCCGCTGCCACACCTCTGATGAAAGTGAGCTCAGTACTTCCTCAGTCCGTTCAGTCCTTCGTTGGTCATCACTGTTAGTCAGTATTTTTGTTGGTGCTGAGTCCAAATCTGCCCCATTCTAATGTCCATCCAATGGCTCTAGCTGGGCCTTCATTAACAGATAGTTTTTTGTTTTGTTTTATTTTGTTTTGTTGTTTTGCTTGCCCCGCATCCTACACCATAGACTTTCAGGAATTTGGAGACATCAGCCATCATGTCACCCTTCATTCTCACAGGCAAAACCCACTTGTTCCTTTACCTCTTTGACCTGGGGCTTTGTTCTTGAATTCTTCACCTCTAGAGTTCTCTCTTCTAGTGCCTCCTACTTTTTGAATGTGTCCCCAAAACGTGTGCAGAGAAGAGCCTAGTCATTTACCTGGCTAACTGGAGACACGGGCACTTTTCTTAGAATTGACATGTATTAACTTGTGGTCACACAAACTGTCAGATGTTTTGGTCATTTTTTTATGATTTTTTATTATAAAAGTCATATAGGTTTAGTGTAGAAACTTTAGAAAATGTAGATAAATAAGAAAAAAGGAAAGAAGGAAAGAAGTAAGGAAAAAGACAGCATTCAACTATATATACCTTTTTTAGTCTAAATGTAAGGCTTTGCAGTTAGCCCTGTTCAATGTTATCTTTTTTGGTTTGGGCCAAGCTGTCTAGGCTGTTGCAATAATTTTGATTCTGTGAAGTGGTTCTCCTGCCTCCATGTCAGTGCATTGCAAAGCATTTTTCTCTGTATCCTGCCAACTCTCTCTTAAAATATTTGTGGGGGCACCCTAAGGACAAAGCCTTATGGCTTCTCATTAGAGACTTCCCTTTGGCAGATTGGGCTTTTATGATGTGTTTGGTATCCTAGCTTCAGATCATCTGACATTTCTACTGTCCAACTCATATATTTTACTGCATTATCCCACAAAACGCCATGGTAGGTAGGCCATGTCACCCTCATCTCTGCCCAGCCAGGACTCTGGAAAAATAAATAACTCCCAGGGCATAAACCCTAGGAAGGCTCTAGGACAGAAGGGGCAGCTCAAAGGTGCTGACTGTCATCCCTTCTCCAAGTGGCCTGGTTATTCTAAGTCTTCTTATACCCCCAAAACCAGACTTCTGCCATGATCTGTCTCTCCTCACTCCCTGATAGAAGCAGAGGCAGAAATCTCTACTTTGCTGTACAACCAAGATAGCCTGGATTTGGATGTTTTTCTTCTGTTAAAAATTTTTTGTTTGTTTTTATAAAAATAATTTAATCACAAGACAAGCATTTGGCAACTAGAAAAAAATAATTCTTGACTGCTTCACACTAAAACAAACACTGTTAACATTTTAAAGTGTTTCTCCCACTCTCTGTGTATTTATTTACATAGTTCTAATCTTGAGAGGGTGGGACTTTTAAAAGGAACTTTCCAAAGAAAGTTCAGGGAAAGTGGAATTAAAATAAACACTTGAGATGGAAGGAGCTTGCAGGGCAGCACTATCTCCTGCTCTTAGTAAATATGAACCCACCCTTGGGTGTTCTCAAGAGGTGCAACTTCCCAACTGAAGCTCTAGCTTCCTCACATGAGGCTTGGTGGTATCAAGCTGGCCTGTACCCAGCTTGGCTATGCTGTCAGCTCATCTGCTCTGTTCTAGGTACGGGCCTCTGTTACATTCTGATTTCTCTCTGGGCCCAGGTATGAGAAACGCTCCTGTGAAATTGGTCCCCAGACAACTCTCTTGGTCTCCACATCAGCCTGTGCTACTGGCCCTCAGACTATGCTTTCTACACCTTCTGTGGCTCGCCCCTGGAATTGTGCCTCATGCTTTGGCCAGGACTCTCGGTCCACTTCTATTGGCATGGAATATATTCAGTAGCTGGCTGTCTTCTAGCCACTGCCATCTTCCTAGAAGCCTGTCTCTACCTTATCTGGAAATGCTTTTCTCTCAAAGCCTGGCCAAGGGACACTCCTAGTTTTGGAATGTTTTCCAGAACATTGGAGAGGAACAATTCTTCTCCCTGAGTATATGGCATTTTACTCTGACTCATTGGTTCTCAAAATGTGTTCCCTGGATCTGCAGCATTAGCATCACCTGGGAGCTTGTTTGACATGCAAATTGTGGACTCTGTCCACAGATCTATTGAATCAGAAGCTCTGGGGGTGGAACCCAGCAACAAGCCCTTCAGGTGATTTTGATGCACCCCAAGCCTGAGGACTACTAACTTAAGAATGTTGCTATTTTGCAAAATGCTGGCTCCTCTATGAATGTGAGAGAAAGCATAGGGAATGAGCCTCTGAACAGAAAGAGGTTCAGGTATTCGTTGTCTGGGTGTATTCTGCAGCCTAGAAACCAGGGCTATGCCAAGTTTTCATTGGGACACGAGATCTTGCAGACTCAGAAAACTATGTGTTTGGGTCTAGTCTGAAAAGGGAGATGAGGGTGAGGCGAGCTCCAGGGACCAGCCCAAGTAGAGTCCCCCACCTGGGAACACAAGGGTTAGAAATTCACCAAGGACAATCAATGAAGCAGCCAAGCTTTCATCAAGGGGCAGAGCCAGCTGCCAGTATTTGGCTAGAGAGCCTGCCTCAGGCCAGCCACATGGTGGGACTTTCAGGGGACTATTCCCAAATGGACCTCAGGAGAGACTAGGAGGTATCTAAAATGTTCATGTAGGTGGTCTGAAAGGAGACGGAGACCTTGGGATGGGCTTGTCTCGCTGATAGGACCAGACTTCACAGCATCACAAACATCATCAGGGAGCACCCAAAGGGTGTGTGTGCGCGCGCTGTGTGTCTATGTGTGTGCGTGGTGGTGGTGGTGGTGGTGGTGGTGGTGGGTTGGGGAGATAGAGGTGACAGAGAACGTAAGTAGTGGGAAGGATGAGGACAAACAAGGCCTCCTAGGCTGGATACCTAGGGCAGAAAGAGAAGGGCAGGGATCCTGTGTGCCCAAAATACTTTTCAGCCAAGAAAACTGACAAAGCTTTATTCGTCCTCAACCCAGAAATCTCTTTGTGGCTTCTCATCTGGTTTTGTACTTTGATATTTACTATGATGATTTTCCCACCAATTCTCTTGGTTTAGGAGAGTGCCTTTTGAAATTTCCAGTTCTACGTGATTGAATGGAGATGTCCCCATCATGGCCAACACAGCTAAGCAGAATTGAGAGTTCTTATTAGCTATCCTAGCTGGACATCCCAGTGAAGTGCAGGGCTGTTGGACTGCTCAAGATGTCCAGTTCTTCCTGTTCCCCCAGCAGCTGGCACTCCAGGAGACCCTGCCTGGACCAGGGGCTGCCAGATTTCCTGTGAGGTCACCATAAATAATCATAATACCTTTATACTTGGAGGAGGGTTGTTTTCTCAGTCATATACTACACATAGAGATTTAGGTAGAGATCTAATAAAACTTAGGACATGGACATACATTTAGCTACTAGAGCATGAGTTACTTGAGGACGGGGACCATATCTTTTATTTTTGTGTCTCCAATGCCCAGCATGATGCCAGGTATGAAACTGGGAAACAAATTTGTGGAACTCTGAGCAGATTAACCTTGTTTTTGAGGGGCCTACAACCCTGCTGAGGAAACAAGAAAAATGCCTGAAGGAAAATATCATGTTATGGCTCACACCCAGGTTACAAAGCCAGGGGCAGGTGTCTGTTGGGAGGCTCAGGCTAGTGCAGATGCTTCAAGGAGGAAGTGAGACTTGAAGAGACATCCCTGATCTACTTCATCCGTTCTGACAAGAGTGAGCTTAAGAGAAGCCTTGTCCTACCCAGGGAGTCAGGGTTGCCCAGGGAAAGCCACGAGGAAAGTCCTGGTATATGTCAGGTGGTAGAATTCTGGCAAACAGCTGATGAACAAGCTAAACGGTAGTGCCCATGAGGGAGAACTCTGAGGTCGCACTGCCCAGATTTAAATCCCTGCCACATTTTTTGGTGTTGGTGACCTTGGGCAAGGTACTTAATCCTTTTGTACCTAAGTTTCCTCATCTATCCAGTGGGAATATGATCTACCCAATAAAGTTTGAGGATTGAGTTCATATACGTAAATTGCCTTAAACAGTAACTGGCATTGAGTAAGTGTTCCAGTCATGTTTACTATCACCACCCATGTTCCCCAGCTGTACAGGGCCAAGTTCTACACAGTCCCACTACTTGGACTTGGAGAAGGGAGATATAAGGGGGATTGAGCAGCTGGGGCAGGAGTGCCAGCCCTGATCCACCTGGCGCTCTCTCTCTTGCAGACAGAGGGGGAGAACACCCCATTCACAGCGCGGGTGCCCAGCTCTGCCTCAGCCTATGACCAGAGAGGACTGGCCCCTGGTCAGGAGTACCAGGTCACTGTCCGTGCCCTTCGAGGGACTACCTGGGGCCCTCCTGCCTCCAAGACCATCACCACCAGTGAGAACTGAGGCTGTGGGGTGGAGTCTTGGGTGGAGATCCGGATTTGAGTGGGGCAGCGAGGAATCTGTCCTCTAGGAGGGTAGAGTCGGGGGGGACTACGTGGGGAAAAGTACTTAGAAGGAAAGCTGGTGACTAAAGAGCCAGACTCCCACCTGATCCCTCTTCTCTCTAACCTGGCTAGTGATCGATGGCCCCCAGGACCTCCGAGTGGTTGCGGTGACTCCAACCACACTGGAGCTCAGCTGGTTGCGCCCCCAGGCCGAGGTGGACCGATTTGTGGTGTCCTATGTCAGCGCTGGCAATCAGAGGGTGCGGCTGGAAGTACCCGCTGAGGCAGATGGGACGCTGCTGACTGACCTGATGCCAGGCGTGGAATATGTGGTGACTGTTACCGCGGAGCAGGGCCGGGCAGTAAGCTACCCAGCTTCCGTCAGGGCCAACACAGGTATGGCTGGCCAAGGGTTAGGGAAGGGCCTGGTTTCTGAGTGTAGGAGCCCCTTCCTCAGGAGCACATGCAGGGCTTATAGGCTCTTCCGAATGCACTTGGCAGGATATGTGGAAGTCTCAAAGCACCTGCTGGGGCCTTGTTCTGTATTAAGAGTACCAAGGAGACAGCGCCCTCAGGCATTTGGTGTCCTATAGTAAGGCTGCAGCTGGAATATGGGAGGAGCTGCTCATGGAGAAAACAGTGAATAGGAGATGCTGTCTGACCTACCTAAGTGGGAAACAGAACTTGTGTTCACCCTGGTCAGATCCTGTAGGGACTGGAATTAGGCAGATCAGAGACCAGCACTCCTGTTGCCTTTAGGATAGGGTTTGGGGAGTAATTTTCCACTAACCTCAATGTTTCTTAACAGATGCCTGGATCTTTCTTTTTTTTTCATGTGACAGACGCCCACCTCACTGTAGCTCACATCCTATCCTCCCACTTCCCCTTCTCTCCTTCAGACACAGGGCTCCACCTGCTGGCTTCTCTCTTCTTTCTAGGGTACCAACACTGGCAGGCTTGGAGGGCCAGGGTTGAGGGGCTCCTGGGACACTGACTCCT
Source organism: Pteropus vampyrus (assembly GCF_000151845.1). Taxonomy (NCBI): domain Eukaryota; kingdom Metazoa; phylum Chordata; class Mammalia; order Chiroptera; family Pteropodidae; genus Pteropus; species Pteropus vampyrus. Next base: position 496,600 of record NW_011889159.1, read on the forward strand.
TTCTCTCAATTCTCTTTCCAGGTGGGGCTGGGGCACAGGGACGAGGCCTCTGGCTCCGGTGGGAGGGATGGAGGAAGGGACTGCCGTGAGAGGAGTGCAGAGATGAAGGACGGGCTGCCCCTGACCTGCTCTCCCCCTTCCCCTTTTTTGCCCCTGGCAGCACCAGGCCACTACAGTTACCCGGAGGTGCGCCCCCCGGCCACGCCCCCCAGGCCCCGTCCCCGGCCAGCCCCTGCCCCGCGGCCCCCGCGCCCCCCTCGGCCGACTCGGACCTCTCGGCCCGCAGAGGAGGGGCAGGAGGAGTCTCGGCCAGGGCCTAGCCTGCCCCAGCCCCCTCGGCGGCCGTGGGGCAACCTGACTGCTGAGCTGGGCCGCTTCCGCGGCACCGTGCAGGACCTGGAGCGCCACCTGCGGGCTCATGGCTACCCACTGCGGGCCAACCAGACCTACACGTCGGTGGCGCGCCACATCCACGAATACTTGCAGCGGCGTCTGGCGGCCGCCGCCCCCGCCGGCTCTCCTGCACCCACGCCCCGTCGCCCCCACCCCACCGCCAGCCCCGACTCGGGCACCTGGAAGCGGGACTCCAACCAGGGCATCTACAGCCTCTCACCCGAAGGCGTCGACGGGGTGGCTGCGCCTCGCCACCCAAAGCCCGAGGTGCTGGGCAGTTCTGCCGATGGCGCACTACTCGTGTCCCTCGATGGGCTCCGCGGCCACTTCGAGCGCGTGGTGCTGCGCTGGCAACCCCAGCCGCCAGCAGAGGGCCCCCGCGGGGAGCTGACTGTGCCGGGCACCGCACGCACCGTCAGCCTACCCGACCTCAGGCCCGGCACCACCTACCACGTGGAGGTCCATGGGGTGCGGGCAGGGCAGACCTCCAAGTCCTACGCCTTCATCACCACCACAGGTAGTGTGGGCTGGGGCGCAGAACCACCCATCCCCTGCCCAGGTTCACCTGCCACTGAAGTCTGCATCCCTCAGTTCTTCCCGCTGCTCACTGCTAAGACTGTTACCCCCACCACCCGCTCCTGCTTTCAAGCCCAGTATACTCCATTTAGGCTCCAAGGTCCCCACAGAAAAGCACACACTCCTGTATCCTGAGAACCACCTTGACTCCCAGGGTCTTGGCAGATACCCAAGGCCAAGGAGACCTGGTCTTGGGGTTCCTGGTTTTCATTCGAGTTCCCAAGGCACTTCTGCCAGGATTGTTGTTCTAGGCAACAGAAGGGGCATTTAGTGACTGTAGACTCACTCGAGCAGTTTGGGTGGGGTAGGGCAGGAGTGACACCAGAGGTTCCCTGTTCTGACTCATTGTGGTGAGGGTGCCTGAAGACTGTGGTCAGTGGTTACTGGTTTCCATAATTTGACCTTGACCTCAAAGGGATACATCGGAACTGCTTGGGGGTGGTCTTGAAGCTATAAGGCAGCATGTGTATGTGAGAGAGGAAACTACTGCTTCTTGAGCTGCCTTTCCAGATCTCTTGGCTCACTTCATGCTGGTCTCTCCCACAGGAATGATTTCCGTGCTCAGGGAAGGGGTGTTCCGTGGCTGTCATGGGAAGGGTTGTGGACCTCTTCTTCCCCCATAGGGCCCAGATGCCACCTGAGCTGAACGTCCTCCCTTTCCCTCTCCTTTCACTACCCATCTTCCTTTTGTATTCTCCTTCCCTAACACCACCTTCTCCTTTCTTCTAGGCTTCTCACTGCAGCACTAATGGAAGCCACAACCACCACCCACTGGGGAGGGGGGATATATGTGGGGAGGGACATAGACGTCTGTGGGGCCAGAAGTCGTAGTTGTCTTGTCGGGGGAGGGATGTCAGGCTTTATTTCTTTCATTTATTGACTGCAGGCCTGTCTATTCACGTGTCGTGGACAGGGGTGTTTGGAGGACCAGGCAGACCTTTGGGAGGATGAGGTGGCCCCAGGGATGGACCTAAGAGCAGAAAAGGAAGGGTATCTTGGCTCTTAGAGGCTAGAGGGCAGAACTTGGGGGCTGGGGTTCCTTTCTGGCTCTCATACTCTACTCTTCTGTTTTTCTCTCCCTGCCCTTCCCAGGGTCCTCCCCCTTGGGCCTCTTGGAGGCCACTGATGAGCCTCCTCCCTCAGGCCCTTCAACGACTCAAGGGGCTCAGGCCCCCGGCCTGCAGCAGCGCCCCCAGGAGCTGGGAGAGTTGAGGGTGCTGGGCAGAGACAAGACAGGGCGCCTCCACGTGGCTTGGATGGCCCAACCTGACACATTTGCCCACTTCCAACTGCGCCTACGGGTGCCCGATGGGCCAGGGGTACATGAAGAACTACTGCCAGGAAATGTCCGCCAGGCTCTGGTGCCCTCACCCCCTCCTGGAACCCCCTATGAGCTGTCACTTCGAGGAGTGCCCCCTGAGGGCGAGCCCTCTGCCCCTCTCATCTACCAAGGCATTATGGGTACATTCTGGGTTCTGCTCAGACCAGTTTCCTGAGGTTGGGGGAGGGGCTGGGCCTTCAGAACTTGAGAGGTGGGAATGGGGCTAGTGTTTGGGTCAAAGTGGTGGGAGAAAACGAGAGAAAAGGAGTTGAGGGTTCAGAAGCAAGAGGTATGGAGGGATTCTGAGAACAATGATAGGATAGTTTGGGGAGGGGAGTACTCCAGGAAAAGAAGATGAGAGGAGGAAAGTCAGGTCGTGGGGCAGGAATTCAAGAAGAGAAGCTGTAGGCCCTTGGCTCTACCCATAGATTTCTTTGCTCTGTGTCCTACCTGGACATCCTGGTCACTCCTTTGCCTCACCCCACCCCATAGACCTCTCAAGGTGGGTATGGGAAGGCCTCTGGTCCTGAGGATACTGACCCTCAACCCTCTTCCCTTCTTCACAACCCCCATCCCCTCAAGCTTGGGTGGTGGCACTGCCCCCTACCCGGAAAGTCTGGCCTGCCATGGACAGTGCCCTGTGGTCTCATCAGCCAGTTTCTGGTGGGGGCAGAGGTTCCTTGGGGGTAGGGAGCACCACAGCCATCAGGACTTTAGAGATGGGTGAGGTCTACAAAACTAGCAAAGGACAGGGTTTAGGGTGCCCGGCTCTCACATTGCCTCCTGGTCCCTCTTTATGGGACCAGGGTAGCTGATTCTCCCTGCAACTCCAGGTCAAGCTCACCACTGAGACAGAGGGCAACAAGGGAGAGAGAAGGTGGACTGAGGAGTCTTCAGACTGCTCTACGGCAACAGTGGGGAGTTTTGAAACTCTCAAGAAGAACCATGGGGAACCTGAAACTTCCTATAAACCTTGGTGTGGAGAGAGACTGGGAACTTTGTGAGGGGTGGGGAAGCTGTCACAAGGGAAGAGTGAAAGTTCTCACTCCAGAACAGATGCTAAGAGGGAAAATGTCCCTTTCCCAGGAAGACTGGTCACAAAGGGCTGAAGGGTGGGGAAATAGAGTCTTCGAGAAAGGGATTGAGCTGTCCAGGCTGGAGTGAGCCAGTGGGTAGAAGGGAGGGAAGGAGACAAGGACAAGGCAATGGTTGAGTCTTCCTGCTTTGCTTTTGCCCTTGCCCACCCCCTCACCACCCTCCTCCCTCCCCCAACTCCAGACAGGGATTTGGAAAAGCCTGGAAAGCCCTTGGCACCACCACGCCTGGGTGAGCTGACAGTGACAAATGTGACCTCCAACTCCCTGCTCCTGCACTGGACGGTCCCTGAAGGCGAGTTTGACTCCTTCATGATCCAGTACAAGGACAGGAATGGGCCTCAGATGGTGCCTGTGGAGGGTCCCCAACGCTCTGCCCTCATCACCAACCTGGATATGGGCCGCAAGTACAAATTTGTCCTGTATGGGCTTGTGGGCAAGAAGAGGCATGGTCCCCTGGTGACTGAAGCCAAGATCCGTAAGTGAGAGCAATCATGCACACCCCTGCCCCTACCTTCTGCATGGTCCTCAAGGGGGTCTTCCCAGTGCTTTGAGAACCTGCTTTGGGAACTTCAGGAAAGCTTCCAGGAGGTAGGGGTGCCTGAGATGAATCCTGAAGAGAAGATAGTGTTGGGTCAGGCAGAGAGGTTGGGAGGGCTGCAGACAGAAGGAGCTGTGGTGAGAACAAGGCAGGAGTGAGCGTGGCCTTGTAGGAAAATTAATGTGTGTTTCCTCCGACTGGACAGCTGGCTACCTGGGGGGCTGAGGGTACTGATCTTATATGTCTGACAGGAGCTCGGGCCTCATTTGGGGGCCCTGGGAGGCCACTGAAGGGTTTTAAGGAGAGACATGATTCGATATTTATCTTATAAGTAACACTGAGGCTGCTGCAAAAAGTAGCTGCTGGAGTGAGTTAAGAGCCAGCAAGAAATGATAGTGGCTGGGTTGGGAGGGTGGCAGTGAGGCTGGATATGGGAGGTGAAGGAGAGCAAGGGTGCCCAGGTACCTCCACATTTCTGGATCAGCCAGTCCTGTTCCCAGAGGCAAGGAAAAGCAGAGATGAGGAACAACGCAGCAGAACACTTGGATAAACATCTTTAATGGAACACGTTTGTCAAATGTGTTCCAGATGTTTTAGGTGTATCATCACACCTAATCCTTACAACAGCTTTGGGAGGCATGGCCATGCTATAGATGTGGAGAATCGAGGCACAGAGAGGAAGAGGTCACTCAAGCAGAAAGTGATGGGCCACGGGATGATACTGCTGCCCTCATGGGTGTGAGGAGCAGAGGGGAGGCCTGAAGAAGGGGTGTGGGTGTCATCGGTGCCAATGGACAGGAGCCAGGGTGAACATGTGAGAAGAGACAGGGCTACTGGATCCCTGGGGATAGTCAACACTCAAGAGTATGAGCAGAGGAAGAGGAGCCAGCCGGGTAGGCTGGGGGTGACTTGTGAAGAGGGTCTAAGCCTCACAGAGTGGTTCCTGGACCCCAGAATGAAAGGCTTGGTCAGACATGTTAGATTATGTAGGAGTGATTCAGGACTACAGAGTGTCCACAGGACTTAGCTATGGTGAGCTCACCATTGACCCTGGTGAGAGCCGCCATGGAGGGTGGAACTGGGTTGGGAGGATAATGGACATGAGGACATGGCTACAACCAATGTAGACATCTCTTTCTGGAATCTGGGCTGGGAATAGAGCTCAAAGAGAGAGGGCGGAGGTAGAGGGAGATACAGCCCAATGAGGGAGCTTGTGTCATTACCGATGGCTAGTGGCACAGGTTGGGTGAGGAGGTGGGCCCCAGGGTACAGGTGTGGGAAACTCTCCCACATTAATTCATTCCAAGCATCGTGCCCTCTTCTCTTGGAGGCGAAACCAGCTAGTAGTTAGGCCTGGAAGCAGTGGAGGTTGTCCTGATCCCTGGACGTGGAGATGTGGAAAGGGCTGGCTGGGCTCTCTTCTCTCTGAAGCCCCTCCCTAGACTGAGTCAGGGCCACACTAGTTTATACACTATAAGAAGGCACCCCTCCTCCAGGTGGGCGTAGCTTGTCACTAGGGCATACAGCTTGGCAAGCAGAGTGCCAGCTGGTTATAGTCCCTCAGTGCTCCCTTAGCCATGTATCTTTGTGCAGTGAACAACCTGCACAACCTCACACAGCATCCCTACGTGGGAGATGGATGTGCCTTCTCCTTTGACCTGTGTCCCTCCCTTCTCTCTACTCCTTCTTCCTAGTACCTCAGAGTGATCCCAGCCCGGCAACTACACCCCGCCTGGGAATGCTGTGGGTAACAGATCCCAGCCCAGACTCACTGCTCCTCTCCTGGACTGTCCCCGAGGGCCATTTCGACTCCTTCATGGTCCAATACAGGGACAGGGATGGACGGCCCCAGGTGGTACCTGTGGAAGGGCCTGAGCGCTCACTCATTGTGTCCCCACTGGACCCTGACCACAAGTACAGATTTACTCTGTTTGGGATTGCCAATAAGAAGCGGCATGGCCCCCTCATGGCTGATGGCACCACTGGTGAGTGGCAGCCAACTAAGCCCCATGTGACCCCTCCCAACCTTCCATGTACTTGCCCTCAACCAGGAACCAGCTGGGCCTCCCAGTGAGATGGCTGACTCCAAATCCTGGCCCTGCTCCCAGGCTGAAGGGCAGCCAGCCTCCCCTGCACTGCTGGGCCCCATTCATCCCATTCAGCTGCTCCCCAAGGCCCAGAAGGCGTGTCATGCCCTGGCAGTGCCAGACTTCCCAGGAGTTCAGCACTCACACTAATTGAATATGACTCTCCAAGTGTGACAGCCAGTCCAAACCCCAAGCCCCAATCCCAGGCTGCCAGTTCAACACTGGCTAGATCCTCTTATTTACAGCCCCAAAGAAGAAAGAGGAGACCCACCACCCAGAGCCCCCCGAGCAGCCGCTGCTGGGGGAACTGACAGTGACTGATGTGACCCCAGACTCCCTACACCTGTCCTGGACAGTGGCCCAGGGCAACTTCGACTCCTTCATGGTCCAGTACAAGGATGCACAGGGGCAGCCCCAGGCAGTGCCCGTCTCTGGGGACAAGAATGAGGTCACCGTTCGCAGCCTGGAATCTGACCGGAAGTATAAAATGAACCTTTACGGCCTCCATGGCAGGCAGCGTGTGGGGCCTGTGTCTGTGGTGGCCACCACAGGTGAGTCAGGGCCTCATGGGCCTCCCTCCCCTGCCAGCCCCCAGCCCTCTGGACAGGACCTGGACTCCTACGCACCTCCCTCCACCTTGTTGTTCTCAGTTCCAGTTCTACCAAGGCCCCTTTTCTTGCCCACATCCCAGGACTTCTCACCCAGCCACCAGCCCCTACCCTAACCTCTTTCATGGCCCTGCTTCTTCTCCATCTCCAGAACAGGCCCCATTTCCCCCATTCTGAGGACCTGGAATTATCCCTCCACCTCACTGAGCTTCCCGCAGATGTCCTCAGCCACTATATTCTTTCCTCATGGTTTTTGCTGGGATTCTTCCCCTACCATGAC
>NW_011889159.1:503679-514032 GCF_000151845.1 Pteropus vampyrus
ACACACACACACACACCCATACACACCCATGTTCCTGCATTCATCCAGCCTCCTTGGCCAGCACAGAATGGCTCTGGAGCCAACTACCTAGATTTTCATCTTAGCTCTGCAATTTTCTGCCTATGGGGCCTTGTGCAAGTTACTGAACCTCTCTGTGCCTCAGCATTCTTATCTGTCGAATTGAGATAATAATGTAGCTGCTTCATAGGGTTGTTAGAATACATACAGTGCCTGGCACGTTGAAACTGCTGTTGAAGAGTGAGCTGCTAGTTATCCCTGACTCTCTCGCTTCCCACTATCCTTTTTCCCTCCTCACTTCCCTACCTTCTCCATCCTCTTCTGGGTTATCATTCTTGACTGCTCCCTCCTTAATCTCCTGTCCCCTAAGTAGTTCCAGTAGACCTGGGGGCGGGTCACAGAAGGGCTGGCTACCCTCACTCCAGTCTCCCCCGTCCACGGAGCCTCAGCAAACACCTAAGTGAGCAGAGGGCAGGTAGGTATCCTGTGGCTTCAATTCTAGACCCAGTCAGGGAAGAGCAGGGCCCTCTTCAACCCCACCCCACTCCCCAAATCTTTCTCCCACTTTGGTCCGAAGCCCTGCCTTAGCAATTCATTCCTTAGGGTAAAAGCGAAGGGAGGGGCAGGGCCGTTGGGAGGCCTCAGCCAAAGCACATTCCATCTCCTGTCCTGTTAAGTGGGGTGGGCACTGGGAAGCCTGGGAGGGGTGAAGCTGAAAAGGAGGAGTGCAGGCAGAAGGAGGCCTCAGTGCCCCCTCACTTTCCTGAGGTCAGCATTGTCAGTGAACACGGTCGAGAACTCAGAGGTTCCTCTCTTCCTATCTCAGCTCCTTTCTCAGACATGAAGGGAGACCCTATCCCATAGAACTTACCAGTACAATCCTGCCAGCAGTACATGACGGAGCTCTGTCTTCGTCAATGAGTTACTGAATGGCTAATACAAAGGCTACACAAACCACTAGGCCTATAGCTTGAGGAACATAATTGCTGGATGTACTTGTTATTGTAATTAATGTCACCAGCAAAGCAAGTCACCCTTTAAGCCTATATCTCTGATCTCTTTTCTCAGCCCCCCAGGAGGCTGTGGAGGAAACTACCAGCCCCACAGAACCCAGCACAGAGGCTCCAGAGTTCCCCAAGGAAGCCATCTTGGGGGAGCTGACAGTGACAGGATCCTCCTCGGACTCGCTGAGCCTCTCCTGGACCGTCCCCCAGGGCCACTTCGACTCCTTCACCATCCAGTACAAGGACAGGGACGGGCGGCCCCAGGTGGTGCGTGTTGGGGGTGAGGAGAACGAGGTCACCGTGCAGGGCTTGGAGCCGGGCCGCAAGTATAAGGTGTACCTGTACGGCCTGCATGAGGGACAGCGTGTGGGCCCCATGTCCACCGTGGGTGTGACCGGTGAGTGAGGGTGGGGACCTGGTTTGCTCTACTCCCACTGATGGCCCCTAACCTCCCTGTACTGATTGCTCTCCTTACTGCAGTGGAACCCTGAGGCCCCACCTGCTTGGGAAAGACTAGAAAGAGCAGTTCACAGGGACTGGGCTACAACCAGCTTTATGACTTTGCTCAAGTTTTAGACTCTCCGTGCTTCCTCATTTGTAAAATGGGGATCGTAATGCTCATTTCACAGATCCGTTGTGAGGAATCAATGAATTAACAATATAAAGCACTAAGAAAGGCCTGGCAAGAGTGAACATGCTGTCAGTATTTGCCGCTGGGATCATTATAATTATCCTTACTCAGGGGTTTGCTCTGTCTGCCTTGGCTGGTTCAGCTCTTAGATGGTCAGTGTGTATAAGACGTTGGCTTCAGTGCAGCTGGAAGCCTTCTTTACCACTCATCCAGTTAATGCAGAACAGGGCAAATTTCTCTGAGTAGGGGGAGACCAAGCCCTGCACCAAGTGAAGTAAAGAGTCCTTTGACGGAGAGTGTAGAAAGAATTCAACACACACGCCAGAGTTAGAGTCAAAGGAAAGTTTATTAGAAAAGGGGTGACACCACAGAGTGTGGTCTCCTCTCAGAGGCAGAGACTGAGAGGGACCCTGAGTGTTCAGGGAATTCAGCTTATATATCATTCTTTAGTTCCTGTGAGTTATAGTTTAAGACTTTGTTAACCCATTTCCTTTGATATGGACATAACAGCAAGGAAGAGGAGTATGTAGTGTGAAAAGGTAAGAATATGTAGTGCAAAAGGCCCACTGGCAGTTCCCAGCCTTTAATCCATAGGTTCCCTATGATTTTAGCCATAGGGAATGAATGATTTTATTTTGTGTAGGGCAGCCACTTAAAGAATGTGTTTTTCTGTTTTCCCTTCACAGTGTGGAGGTTTGTTAGCAATCCCAGAAGAAATCTTCCTTTGTTGTACAGGTGTCCTCGTGGCCTGACTGCAGAGCTGATCACCACATTGCAGTCTCTGAATGTGGCTTGATTTAACATTTTAATTATCTTGCCTCCTCCTTACATTACAGTGAATGACTTTACAGCAAGGTAGAACATCCCTTCCACCCCTCTCTCAGGGCCAGGTATAGGCCATTGGCCACCATAAAGGACCCAGCCTCAGCACCTCCTCTCTGGAGCCTCAGCATAAGGGACTCTCCTGCCTACCTTCTTGGTCACAGCAAGAGCCATCTTTTTTTCCCTTTGTTCACTGAAACAAAGACACATTTTTGAAAAATAGCATTTACTATAAGAGGAAAGATTACAAATTTAAAAGCAGGGTGAAGGCTTGCGCCAGGCCCAGAACTTGCGGCCTAGGTTTCTCCTAGAGTGATGCTCACTCCGTCTGTCTGTCCTGGGCAGCCACACTGGGTTCTGTGAAGCCCTGTCCCTGGTCCCTGGGTAAGGATGGGCTGTGTCAGGCATTATTCTGAGCCAATGCAATAGAGAAAAATTGAGTTTTGGAATCTGGCAGTTCTGTTCTCAGCTTCCCCAGCTCTTAGCTCTGTGATTAAGCAGGACGGTCATTATCAGAGTAGGAAGGTGATGGGCAGCTGGAGCCCACTGAGCTGACCAAGGGACCATGCTAGGCACACAGCACCACAGCCAGAAGAAGAAATGTGTACAGCTAGTTAGAAACATTCCTAAATTAGGAAAGGATTATTTCACATGCAACGTGGGGACTGCCATACCCAGGGATAGTTATAATCTTACCTTCTCCAGTGAAGCCAAACCACCAACAATAAGACTTGATGGTAAGGGACAGTTTCTCTTTCTCACGGAAAGAAATACAGAGAGGGCAAAAATGAGCAGGAAATGGAGTCTACATGAACTAACAACTAGAAAGCAAATGAAGTGAAATACAATGCCTGGCTTAGAATATGTGGTGGTCACTCACAGCCCTCTTTGGCTGCCTCCATTCTGCCTTCCCCACTCAGACTCATTTCTGTCTTCCAGAGGCCTCATCAGCAGCCCTTTTTAAAGCAGGTTTTATCTCCTGGGAACATAGTCTTCTCCTCCACAGGAGCCAAGGAAATAAGCTCTTGGGAACCCCAGCCACCTAGCCACCTTTCACCCCCACTACCAATTGCCTCTTGGGACCACCTTCCAGGTTCAGTCACTGATGAGGAGTGTCTGCCAGACTCAGCTCATTCTAAGGCAATGGGGACGAGCAGGTCCTGAGCTTGGCTTTTCCCAGTCCAGATGTACAGATTACTCATTAATTTCATGAACATTTGTGAAGCACCCACTGTGTGCTGGATGCTGGGGACACAGTGGTGAAACAAGACATAGCTCCTGCCTGTGGAGTTCGCATTCTAGCAGAGGGAGACAGGCACCAAATTACACAAATACGTCGGTGGTACCATTTGTGACAGCGACGAGAGCTGGAAAGAAAAGCAAAGCCCAGTAAGTGAGTGGGTGGGAAGGAGGCAGAAAAGGGCTGCCTGAGGAAAGAATGAAGAAGGGAGAGGACATGTCACCTAGGCCTTTGGAGAAGAGCACTTGGGGCAGAGGGAAGGTGCCCGAACATCTGTGGACCAGCGAGGAATGTTTTAGAATTGGGGAAGAGACATCAGAGGTGAATGTGTGGGGCCTTAGAGGCCATGCTTAGAGGCCATGCTGAGGACTTGGTTTTTGTTCTGAGTGAGATAGAAGCCATGGCAGGAACAGGCTCAGACTAATGTGTGGGGATCAGAGAGAAGAGGGGTGAGGATAGAAGAGGGAGGTGATTCAGGAGACTGCCCTATAATCCAATAAGAAGAGCTGGTGCTACCTGGAGATGGCGGTGGTGGAGGTGGTGAGGACAGCCAGCTTCTGAAGCTAATGCCAACAGGACTTACTCATGCACCTGGCTGGGGTGTAGGACAGGACCCCGGATGGCACTGAGAAGGTAACTGTGGTTTCACTGAAATTGAGGGGCTGAGGAGAGAACAGGTATGAGGGGAGCCCTTGAGTTCCATTTTGGACTGTTGTGTTTGAGACATTGATTAGGCATCCAAGGAGGTTGCTGAGCAAATAGAGTTTGGGGGTCAATGGGAGGCCTTGCGGGGAGGAACTCGGAGCCATTGAGGCACAGATGGAAGTTCAGCCACTTTCCCAGGTTTCAGTGACTACTAACACCGAGCCCCCTAAGCACAGCCCCAGATCCTGGCAGGAACTTAGTAAAGGGCTGTTACCAGATAGATGCTGCCAATCAGTGGAGGTTTCCATCAGACCTACTTCTCGGGCACCACAAAAACAAGGCATGTAGTTACCACCAAGGGAAAGAAGGGCTTTTCCTAACAGCCTTCCACCATCTCTGTCTCTGTTCCACAACCAGAAGAGATTCTTGCAGCCACTGAGCACCCCTTGAAGCCACGCCTGGGGGACATGACAGTGACAGATGTGACTCCCAACTCCGTGGGCCTCACGTGGACAGTTCCTGAGGGCCAATTTGACTCCTTTGTGGTCCAGTACAAGGACAAGGATGGGCAGCTCCAGGTGGTGCCTGTAGCCGCAGACCAGCGTGAAGCCACCATACCAGGCCTGGAGCCTGCACACAAATATAAGATGAACCTCTATGGGCTACATGGTGGGCAGCGTGTGGGCCCCCTCTCTGTGATAGCTATGACAGGTGAGTGAGGGGTCGTGCAGTCCCCATCCCTGATTATTCAGAGTCCCCTTGCCCCGTAATCTCTCAGGTCCTGCCTCAGTGGCCTCTGCAGATCCTCCTGGGGTCATAGGCATATTAGTCTCTCTGTGAGACCTTGGCCCCTTCCCTGGGCTAGGCCCTTCTCTGCCTTCCATTCCCCATCTCTACTCCACCCCATCCCCCAGACCAAAATATCTTCCTTTCACCTGACCAAATCTAGTCACAGACTGTCTCTCTCCCTCTGACTGTCCACAGCTGTTCTCCCCTTCTCTTTGCAAGCCTGCTGTGACTTGGACACGGCCACCACCTCACCCTGCTGCCCTATTTTATTGGGGTTAAACAGCACTCATCCTTGAATCCCTTGTCAGAGGTGCTCAGCCCCCTGGCTCGAGCTGTATTCCCTTCTGGAAGTGGCCCTTGCTCTTGGCTCCCAGGGCCTCCCCACCTTCATGACTTCCTGAGCATGGGTTTCCACCATTTTTGTACCATGGTGTCGATGAAACCCATGGACCTTCCTCAGAGCAATGTTTTAAAATCTATAAAATAAAATGCATAGGATTACAAAGGAAGCCAATTATATTGATATACAATTATCAAAATATTTTTAAATTCAAATTTATGATTTAGTAATGCAGGGACTTCTTTATTTGTTCATTAAATAACAAGACTTAGTGGCATGTGTAATAACCTATCCACATTTGGAAGGAGCGATGAGTATAACCAGTATTTTGAAGTCTCTGCAGAAATTCTAAGTTGATATGAAAACATCCATGATTATTGTTGGTGACAAAGTCAAAGGTACTGCTAGTAGTCCATGGTTGGTTTTTATATTCATCATTGAAGGACATACTACATTTTTGTTAGAGACCAGTGAAAATAAAGTTTCCCCGCCTCAGTCCGAGGCTCCTGGAGGCCCCGGGAGCCCAGGAGCCCTGTGAGGGGGCACTTCCCCTTCCAAGATCTCAGCCATATTCTTTGTCTTCCCGGATCCCAGCTCCCCTCCTGCCAGCCCCAGTCACAGAGTCTCCTGAGAAGCCACACCTGGGGGAGCTGACAGTGACAGACGTAACACCAGACTCCGTGAGCCTCTCGTGGACGGTCCCTGAGGGAGAATTTGACTCTTTCATCATCAAGTACAAGGATAGGGATGGGCAGCCCCAGGTGGTGTCTGTGGCTGCAGACCAACTTGAGGTCACTGTCCCTGGTCTGGAGCCCAATAGGAAATACAAGTTCATGCTCTTTGGGATCCAGGATGGGAGACGACATGGCCCAGTCTCTGTGGAGGCAAAGACAGGTGAGAGAAACCCCCATGAAGCTGAGCCTGAGGCCCCAGCCTTCCCATCCTTCTTCACACTTCCTGGTCTCGTCTCCCTTGGTCCAGGTCTCCCCATTGTTCACCTCGTCTGTTTCATTTGAAAATTCACACTGCCTGCCCCAGTCCAAGGCAGACGAGAACCAGGAAAATGGGGCTAGTTCCTGGATCCATTCCCCCGGCTGACTTTTCCTCTCCTTTCATAATTCCTACTTCTGTTGAATGAGGGAAGACCCTTTGGACCCCTTCCTGGAAAGTGGAACGTGGGAAACCGGGATGCTAGGAAAGGGGGTGAAGGGAGCCTTTCCTGCCTCCCTGGGCTTTGTGGAGCCTCAGCCCTGAGTAGCCATCACCTCGTGAGAGTTGTGCCATCTCCCCTCTGACTCTCACTCAATTGACTCAGGCATAGCGGATCCCATATTTGCCTCCCCAAGAGAAGCTCTTTCCTCCTCTGTCCTTCCCCTGGAGCCTCAGAAACTGGGGACCCCAGGGGCCCAGGGCTGGCTGCCCAGCCAGGCCCAGTCAGGCCTAGCCCAGCTGTGCCCCTTTCCTGGGTTTTGGTCCAGGCCCATCCCTGCCCCTGGGGGCTCCCTGTTGCCAGAAAACTCTCACAATAACAATGCTCTCAGCGTCCTTGCTGTCCAGGAAGGCAGCAGGCCAGCTCCTTCTCGGGCCTCACGATGGCTTCCCAGCCAGGTCCTTTCCCTGTTCGAACTCCCCTTTTTTCCCCCTTATTCCCTCACATGTAGGCAGCCCCCACTCCTCCACCAAGGCTTCTGGGGATCAACTTCATCAGAACATCATGCCTCCCCAGCTGTTTTCTGTCCCCAGTGGGGATCCTGTGCCCGCTCTGATATCCCCAGGACCTTTGGATCTCCTCAGGGGCCAGTCACATCACAAAGAATAGGCTCCTTGGTAAAAGAAAATAAACACACCAAGTCTGTGACAAGCTGTGCCCTGCTAGGGAAATAGTTCCTAATTAGTGAGAAGAGTCTGGACAGCAAGATAAAGAAGATAAGCAGCAAGATAGAGAATCTCTTTTCCCAGAGATGTCTCAGGACAGAAGCCCCCTCCTACATTGCTTAAGTGGACAGAGGCACAGGCCAGCTGGGAATGGTAGCAGAGATGAAAGGGTGATGAAAAGATTTAGGGGAAGCACTGATCATTTGGGCAGTTCTGTTTTTTTTCAGCTCCAGCAAGAGGCAGTCACGGAGTCATTTTGGAAAATAAACACAAAAACCTTTTCTCTCTGCCAGCTATTCAAGGTGACACTAGCCCAGGGGCCCCACCCCGCCTCGGGGAGCTATGGGTAACAGATCCCACTCTGGACTCACTCCACCTCTCCTGGACGGTCCCCGAGGGCCACTTCGACTCCTTTGTGGTCCAGTTCAAGGACAGGGATGGGCCCCGGATGGTGCCTGTGGAGGGCCACGAGCGCTCAGTTACCATCACCCCTCTGGACCCTGCCCGCAAGTACCGATTCCTTCTTTACGGCTTCCTGGGCAAGAGGCGCCATGGACCCCTCACCGCGGATGGCACCACAGGTCAGGGCATCCCCTGCTGGGCCTGCCTCTGTTTCTAGAAGTCCCTGGGAAAGGCATCTAGCACCCAGCCAGGCCAGAGCAGTAGGTGGTCACTTGTGATGGCTGCCATGGTTGTTATTTGGTCCCAGCCCCTCTGGCTGGGATCCAGTCCCCCCTTCTTTTTGCATAAGCCCATAGCACCAGCCCTTCGAGATTCAGCCATGGCAAAGCCCTGTCTCCAGACCTCTCAATCCTGACCTTCGAGGTCACCCAGCCTTCCAGAAACATTTCAGCCATATGACAGAGACATCTCTCTCTACATCTCAGAGACCCAGAGTGCTGTGGGCAATACTGGAATGAAGCGTCCCCCAAAACCCCGTCTGGGGGAGGAGCTACAGGTGACCAGCGTGACACCGGACTCCGTGGGCCTCTCATGGACAGTCCCCGAGGGCCAGTTTGACTCCTTTGTGGTCCAGTACAAGGATAGAAATGGGCAGCCTCAGGTGGTACCTGTGGAAGGTAGCTTCAAGGAAGTCAGTATCTCAGGCCTGGACCCCGCCCGCAGGTACAAGCTGCTGCTCTATGGGCTGCATGAGGGCAAGCGTGTGGGTCCTGTCTCCACCATTGCTGTGACTGGTGAGTATGGCTGTGGCCAGAATAGACTCTTCTTCCTTCCTGCCAGTCTCTCCACTTTACCTGGCCACACAATTTCTGAGCTTCCTATATTCCTTTGTTTGGGTGAAGGAATCAGTTGTATGGAGGTATAATTTACATGCAATAAAATACATTCATTTTAAGGGAATAATTCAGTGAGTTTGGGCAAATGTACAGGTAATGAAAACATTGCCATAGCTGAGATATAAAATGTTTCCCTGGACCCAAAAAGTTTGCCTATACCCAGAGCAGTCAATTCCCCAACCCCAGCCTCTGGCAACCACTGATTGCTTTCTATCATTATATTGTGCCCTTTTAAGCGTTTCATTTGCAGAATCATACAATACTTAGTCTTTTGTGTTTTGGTTCTTATACTTAGAATTGCGCTTTTGAAATTCATCCCCGTGTATAAATATTTGGCCCTCGTTATTATTAATCTTTTGCTTTCATCACCTTCCCTCCTGCCTTCCTCTTGGAGAGAACTGGTACAGTGACAAACTAGTCACCAATCTCTACTTATCTCTCTGAATAGCTCCCAGGGAAGAAATCGAAGCTGAGACCATGGCCCCAAACCCTCCAGAGTCCAAGCCCCACCTTGGGGAGCTGATGGTAGATGGAGTCACACCCTACACCCTGCATCTCTCTTGGACAGTCACTGAGGGAGAATTTGATTCCTTCGAGATCCAATACACAGACCAGGATGGGCAGCTTCAAGTTGTTAGTATAGGGGGTGACCAGAATGACATCACCCTCTCAGGCCTAGAATCCGATCACAGATACCGGGTGAACCTGTATGGTTTCCATGGCTGGGAGCGTATGGGTCCTACCCAAGTGGAGGCCATGACAGGTGAGCTAGAAGAACTCTGCCCACCCTACTTCCTTCCAAATAGTGTGAGAGCAATGAGGAGAGCAAAGGCCACATGAGCACCTGCCCTTCTCTCAGGTCCTTCTCTCTCTCTCCCTGTCTCTGTTCAGCCCCAAAGGAGGAGGAGGATAAACCTTCAGAAGCTCCCACCACCACCCCCGAGCTTCCCATCAAGCCCCGCCTGGGGGAGTTGTCAGTGACCGACACCACCCCCGACTCCCTGCACCTCTCCTGGACCGTCCCCGAGGGCCAGTTTGAGCACTTCCTGGTCCAGTACAAGAACGGGGACGGGCAGCCCAAGGTGGTGCGGGTGCCAGGGCACGAGGACGAGGTCACCATCTCAGGCCTGGAGCCAGACCACAAGTACAAGATGAACCTGTACGGCTTCCATGACGGCCAACGCCAGGGCCCCGTGTCTGCCATCGGGGTGACAGGTGAGTGGATGGTGGAAGCCCCAGGGTGGGAGCCTGCAGGAGGATCACACTCTCTCTGCTGGGTGAGCAGGGTACAGGGGTCCCTTCTGCTGGAGGCTGAGCCACGGTGTCCTTTGTGCCTCTCTGCTGGGGTTCCCTGATGATAGCTGGGTCTCCCTGGGCAGAGAAGGGCCTCCGTGAGCTGTGCTGGTGGCTGCTCAGGGTCCCACAGGGCTGACCTCGAGGCTCTGGGCACATTTTTGAGAAGACAGTTGAACTGGACCACCCAGCTCCAAATAAGGACTTCTCTGAAGTGAACTGAGGGCCCCCAGTCATGACCATGTCTTCAACCTTCACCTATAATTTGAGGGCATATCTACAGACCCTGCCTCACCCTCTCTGTGTCTGTGTTTCTCACCTGCAGATGAAGAGACCCCCTTCCCCACGGAGGTGGAGGAGACCCCCAGCCCCAAGGAGCCCAGCACAGAGGCCCCGGA
>NW_011889159.1:520072-524663 GCF_000151845.1 Pteropus vampyrus
TGACCTTCTGTGTCCACTTACCATCTGAGGTCAGGCGTGGTACAGCGGCAGGAAAAGCAGGTCATAGGGAAGTGCCTGGTCCATCTGAGAGAGGCCCTTGTTTTGAGGACTTGAAGGCAGTAACATCCTGACTTTATGGCTCTCTGCTTTTCCTGGGAAGGAAATTTTATTGTGGGTAGGCACATATGCCTTGAAATATTAATACACTCAACAAATATTATATGAAATGCAAACTAATTTACAAAGAGAAAGAATAGTGTAATGAACTCCTATGTATCCATCAATCCTGTTTCAATCAAATATTAACTCTTGCCAGATCTGGCTCACCCACACTCTACTTACTGCCTGCCCTTTCCCATAGAATTATTTTTTTAACAGCTTTATTAAAGCATAATTTACATACCATAAAATTCACCTGTTTCAATATACAACTCATCAATTTTTAGTATATTTACAGAGTTGCGCATCCTTCACGATTATCTTGATTTAGAACTTTTCCATCACCCCAAGAAGAAACCTCATGTCTAGACCCTTTCCAACACCCAGCCCCAGGCCACCCTAATCTACTTTAGTCTCTGTAGATCTGCTGTTTCTGGACATACTATATAAGTGGAATCAAGCAATATATGTTCTTTTATGTCTGGCTTCATTCACAAAGCACATTTTTTAGGTTCATCCATTTTGTAGCATGTAGCAGTACTTCATTCCTTTTTATAGCCAAACAGTATTACTTGTGGATGGACCACAAGTAGTAGACCATCGCAATGTTTTTAAACTAATTCCAAACACTATACTTCATCACTAGGTGTTTAAGTATACTCCTCTCTTTAAAATGACTATTTAAAAATAACCATACTATAATTGGTATACCTTTAAAATGAACAGTCATTCCTTAATATCCCCAAGTATCCAGATAGTGCTACAGTTTCCTGATTGTTTCATAATTATCATTTTACAATTGGGTGCTATAATTTGGTCTAAATAAGGAGGGTAAGTTACAGTTGGGACAATTGGAATTTAAATAGGTGATCAGGGAAGGCCCCAAAGAGAAGGTGGCATTTGAACAAAGAATTAAAGAAAGTATGGACATGAGCCATGTGGACATCTGGGGAAAGAGCACACAGGCAGAAGGAACAGTTAGTGCAAAGACTCGGAGGCAGGCAGCTAGCATGTTAGATGGACCATAAGGAGGTCACAGAAAGACTTTGATGATCATAACCAGAAATGGACCTTAAGTCAGGCCCGGAGCTGTCCCCCACCTTTCTGGCCTGAATCTAGGAAACCTGTAGTCTCAGCAACCCCTTCTGGCAACAGGATTGCATCTGTTTGCATCTCTTTCCAGTCCCTGAAGAGGAACCCCCTGCCAGCCCTTCTTTGAAGCCACACTTGGGAGAGGTGAATGTGATGGATGCCACCCCCGACTCCTTGCACCTCTCCTGGACCGTCCCTGAGGGCCAGTTTGACCACTTCTTGGTCCAGTACAAGAACGGAGATGGGCAGCCCAAGGTGGTGCGGGTGCCAGGGCACGAAAAGGAGGTCACCATCTCGGGCCTGGAGCCAGACCACAAGTACAAGATGAACCTGTACGGCTTCCATGACGGCCAACGCCAGGGCCCCGTGTCTGCCATCGGGGTGACAGGTGAGTGGACGGTGGAAGCCCCAGGGTGGGAGCCTGCAGGAGGATCACACTCTCTCTGCTGGGTGAGCAGGGTACAGGGGTCCCTTCTGCTGGAGGCTGAGCCACGGTGTCCTTTGTGCCTCTCCGCTAGGATTCCCTGATGATAGGTGGGTCTCCCTGGGCAGAGAAGGGCCTCCATGAGCTGTGCTGGTGGCTGCTCAGGGTCTCACACAGCTGACCCCAAGGCTCTGGGCATGTTTGTGAAAAGACAGTTGAATTGGACCACCCAACTCCAAATAGGGACTTCTCTGAAGTGAACTGAGGGCCCCCAGTCATCACCATGGCTTCAACCTTCACCTATAATTTGAGGACATATCTACAGACCCTGCCTCACCCTCTCTGTGTATGTGTTTCTCACCTGCAGATGAAGAGACCCCCTTCCCCACGGAGGTGGAGGAGACCCCCAGCCCCAAGGAGCCCAGCACGGAGGCCCCGGAGTCCCCCACGGAGCCCCTCCTGGGAGATCTTCCCCAGACTCGCTGAGCCTCTCCTGGACCATCCCCCAGGGCCACTTCGACTCCTTCACCATCCAGTACAAGGACAGGGACGGGCGGCCCCAGGTGGTGCGTGCTGGGGGTGAGGAAAGCGAGGTCACCGTGCGGGGCCTGGAGCCGGGCCACAAGTACAAGATGCACCTGTACGGCCTGCACGGGGGTCGGCGTGTGGGCCCCGTGTCCACTGTGGGTGTGACCGGTGAGTGGCGGGGTGCTCTGGGTGTCTCTAGGGAGAAGTACTTTTTTCTCCTGGGTAAATTGGTTGACTGTTCTGCTCTTTGTCAGCCCCTGAGGGTCGAGGCCTTGGCTCTGCTTCCACTCCCCCCTACATGGCCCTGGGCTGTGGCCCGTGCCTAGTGGTTTGACCTTTACCAACCTGCAGCCTCATCATCTACACTGGTATGACCTTCTTCTGATGGTCAGTCACTGGCTTCTTCTGAAGTTCAAATGTTTCAGGCACAGGCTAAATCTGACTTTACCACAATTCCTCTTCTTCCATCTTAATTACAGCATTCTTTGTTATAACAAAAAAGAAAAACAAAAAGAGAAAACAGAAAAGAAAAAAAGAATTTAACATTCAACTCTATTAGGATGGTTAAATAATTAGATAACACCTAAAAGATGAGCTATTATGCCATCATTGAAATGTTTTAACGTTAAGAAAATTACTTTATAATATCGCATTGAAAAAGCCCAAATTTTTTTTTAATAATGTTAATCACAACCACTTGAACATAACATGCATGGGAAGAAAACTGGAAGGCAACATATCCCATGGGATGCATGTTTGTGGGACAGAATAGAATGTTCCATTTTTTTTTGTTTTATTCTATGTTCTCCGGATTTTCTTAAATGACACACATTTCTTTTATAATCGGGGAAATTTTTTAAGATAATGTCTTGTCTTTTGTACTGCTTGTCCACACCCCACCACCACGAATCACTCTTGTAACTTATTTTATTTCTAATTATGAAAAAGACAGTTTCTAGTCCCTAAGAAATAGGAGGAAAAATCACAAGGTGGATTCAATTCCAACAGTTCAGTCAGACTTGCTTCTCTAAGTCTTTGTCAGCCAGATTCTTATGCCTGCTGACGATATCTCAAGAGAGCCTCAGGATGTGGAAGAACCTAGTCCCTCTGGGATGGATGCTTCCGAGGGCTAGTTGTTGCCTCTGTGACACCAAGTGAGCATCTAGGTAAAGTTCTCTCTTCTCCTGAAGATAGTGCACACAGAGAAACCATTTCACTCAGCTTCCTTCGTTCCTGGGGAGTAGGCCTCATTTCCATATATGTGTTCACAATAGTGTTCGGGGAGGGAATGATAGGGAACACATTCGAAAGTGGACATTAGAACAATTCGCACCCTAAAGGTAGGCTGTTAATTCTCATTCACAGCTCGGGTTTTTTTACTCCCTATCAAGGTGAATCCCAAATATACACAAAGTAGAGGGGACCCATATCTCACTCCATACCTTCCACCGGATTATTAATTTTTATAATCCAGAAATTCTTTTTAAGTCTGCATTTTTCTAGAAGAATATAGCAACATGATGGAAAGTTGAAAAACAGGAAAAAAATCAGACCACCTTTTGACCCAACAACTTTCATTCATAACAATGTACATAACACATCCTCTTTCTCTCTGCATTTTCAGTGTAGTGCATGTTTTAAAGTTGCAGAGTGTTCATCTAATTCTTGGCTCTTACCTTTTTTTGCACCCAAGTTATATTGTGAGCATTTATCCTGTGGCTACACAACCTGCATTAATCATCACTTTAATGGCTATTTGATACTTCGCAGTAGAAGTGCCATAACAAAATTAATCATTTTATATGGGTCATTTGGTCCCTGAAATATTTTGCTGTCATGAATAATCCCATAACAAACTCCTATGATACAATTTTTTCCTGCTTTTTAATAATTTTCTAGGATAGCTGCCCAGAAATGAGATTATTGGGTCAAAGGAAATGAGCATTATTTTGGCTCCTACACAAGTGTCCGAATTGCCTTCTGCAGGTTTATAGTATCTGCTAGCAAATCTGTGATAGGGGTTAGGGAGCCTGTCTCAGCTCTCTCAACAATGAGTAACTAAATGGCCAATCCAACGGCTACGCCAACCTCAAATCTTATACTTTACAGAGTATTTTAGCATGATGAACTTGTCCCTATAGATAGCACCAGAAAAGCAAGTTGTCATCTAAGCCTCTACCTGCATTCTATTTTCTCAGTGCCCCAGGAGGTTGTGGAGGAGACCCCCAGTGCCAAGGAGCCCAGCACGGAGGCCCCGGAGTCCCCCACGGAGCCCCTCCTGGGAGACCTGACTGTGACGGGGTCCTCCCCAGACTCGCTGAGCCTCTCCTGGACCGTCCCCCAGGGCCACTTCGACTCCTTCACCATCCAGTACAAGGACAGGGACGG
>NW_011889159.1:528788-559966 GCF_000151845.1 Pteropus vampyrus
AGCTTCCTTTGCTCTGTTCCAGCCTCCCTGTCCACAGAGCCCCAGTGGTGTGACACCCCACGTGGAGGAGCTGACTGTGGCAGCTGTGACCTCTAACACAGCGCACCTCTCATGGACAGTGGCCCAGGGCCCCTTTGACTCCGTCCAGTGCAGGGATGCACAGGGGCAGCCCCAGGCAGTGCCCGTAGGTGGAGACAGTTCTTACTCTTCGGTCTCTGGGATGCGAAAAGGCATGGCCCACTCTCTGCAGATGCAAAGCTCCTCGAAGGAGGGCCAGAGGCCACCTTTGCCCCTGGAGCCTTTGACAGTCTTTCGTCCCCTTGTGGTGACAGTTGGAGTTTCATTTTTAGTGCTCCCCACTCCAGACCTCAGGGCCTCCAAACCCATTTATTTACTGGGTCCAGTGAAACTCAGTCCTGAGCTTCCCCTTTACCCCTCATTCCAATCCTTCCTATTCCTCCTATATCCCAAGGGACACTTGCCTTCTTCCCTGGCTCTTCTTTTTTTATCCCTACTCCTCTGCCTCCCCCTTCCTGATATGTGACCTGGTCACCCCAGAACCAGTTCCCAGAGCCCCGAGGAAACTGTCTGCTTCTATCACCGTTTCTGTCACTCTCCATGAACCTCTCTCTCTTTTCCAGTCCCAGACACAAAACTTTCTCCTCTCCTGGGGGAGCTGACAGTGACAGAGTGACCCAGGACTCTGTGGGCCTCTTGTGGACGGTCCCCCAGGGCACATTCAACTCCTTTGTGGTCCAGTACAAGGATAGGGCTGGGCAGCCCCAGGTGGTACCTGAGGCTGCAGACCAGCGTGAGGTCACCATCAGTGGCCTGGAGCCCAACAGGAAGTGCAAGTTCCTGCTCTATGGGCTGGGAGGCAGGAAGCAGCTGGGCCCCATCTCTGCTGAGGGTACCATGGGTGAGCCCCAGCGCTGCCTCCCACCTTTTCCAAAGCTGTCTCTTTTCTGAGCCCAGAGCTGGCCTTGTGGCCTTCTTATAAAGGTTATTCTTCTGCCTTCAGCCTTTGCATGACAATCATAATACCAAAAGCAAACATTTATTGAGTCCCTATTGCATGCCAAGCACTGTCCTGAGCATTTTATTTGCATTATTTCCTTCATTCACTGACTGACAATACAACAAAAAGAACCCAGGCTTCAGAGCCAAGCAGACTTGTGTTCAAATTCCGATTACCAGCTGTGTGGCCATGGACAAGCCCCTTCTTTCCCTTGAAGCTCAGTTTCCACATCTGCATAATGGTTATGAATAGTATCAACTGGCACTCAATAAATGTTCACATCCTCCTCTCTTTGTCCTAACTCTGTGGCAAGAGGTGGAAAGTACGGGAGAGTTTGGCTGGAAGAAGACTGTGGAAAATCTGGTGTCATTGTGCCCATGACTCAGCCCCACAAGGACAGGGTGGAGGTGGGTCACTGACCCTTACCCCACTCCCAGGACCATGAGTCACTCTAGCCAGACAAGGAAGGGGCACATGGCCAGTTGGGGCCCAGGGCCCTCAGAGTCCAGATTCTCTTCCCTGAGCCCTCATTATAGGGACTGGAAACAGGCTTCTCCTCTAACTCCCATCAGTCATCATCCACCCTTGGCAGGTCTCTTTTTGTATTCTTTTCTGTCCTTTATTCTTCCAGCTCTGCCCCGGGCTTCTCCCCACACCCTTCCTCACTCAGCTGCCCTGGCCCAAGGGTGTTAGGGCTGGGGAAGTGGATGGGAAGAGGGCCCAGGCTGACAGAGAGCAAGGGGGAGGTTATGGCCAGGCAATGGCAGCCTGTGAGCTTGACTAGCTGCCCAGCCTGGCTCTTACTATTTGGGGGCATCTCCCTGACAATTCAGATACCCTCTGGGAACCTTTCTCAGCTCCAGCCACATCCCTGCTCAGAGGACTGGGGGTGAGGGAGAAACTGAGGCCCTTCTCAGCACCCCCAGGCAGCACTTCTCATGTGATCTTTTATGCATTTCCTGCACCTTGGTCACAGCGGGGAGGGATTGAGGGCAGGAAAGAGTTGGGCAGTGGGCTCTGGAGGAGGAGACCAGGCTACACACCCTCCTTCCTACAAGACAGGACTAGAGCAGAACTGTCTATCTCCTCAGGTGACTGTCCTTGAAGTCACACTTCAGCGACACTTTCCTAGACCCTCAGGCCTCCCAAAAGTTGCCAGGCTGAGGTAAAGGCAGCTCTTGATTAAGACTTTCTTCCTCCACTCTCCCCACAGCTCCCCCAGAGAAGGAGTGGCAGCCTCCATCCCGCCTAGGGGAGCTGATGGTGACAGATGAGACCCCAGACTCCCTGCACCTCTCATGGACGGTGGCCCAGGGCCCCATTGACTCCTTTGTGATCCAGTACAGGGATACAAACGGGCAGCCCCAGGCAATGTCCATGGCTGCAGACCAGCGAGAGGTCACCGTAGAAGGCCTGGAGCCCGGCAGGAAATATAAGTTTCTGCTCTATGGATTCATAGGAGGACAGCGCCTGGGCCCCGTTTCTGCCCTGGGAGTGACAGGTGAGTGAGAGGCTGTCCTACATGGCCCTAGCAAGCTGACCTGAGTAAGTTTCCTCATGCCTTTGGGCTAAAGATGAAGGGACTGGCAGAAGTGAGTGGAGATGTGGGGAGCCCGCCTAGGGCCTAGGAGAAAGGCACAGTGGGCCAGCTCTGATGGCGATCCAGGGGTCAGTCAAAAGCAGGAGCCAGGACAAGCAGCAAGGAAAGGCCCTGGCAGTGGTCCTCCATCTCCCAACCCCAGCCCTGCCCCAGGACTGCAGGCTACTCCTCATCACCCCACTGGGGCAGCACTTACATCCCTGCAGGGTGGCCTTGCCCAGATAGGGGTTAACCCCCTCCCGTGGATGAGTCAGGAGCCTTTTCTCAAATGGAAAATTACTGGAAAACAAAACAGCAAGGGCATAGAAACCAAGAGAAGTGGCTGCATTGACAGAATGGGCTCCTCCTCTGGAGGTGCTAACACCCAGCTCACATCAGCCCCACGGAGCCCAATTTGCCCCTCCCTCATTTACCAGCCAATTCCATTCTCAGCTCTTCTCAGAAGGGGGAACCACATGCCCGAACTCAGGGAGTGACCTAGTTAGTTCTGCCTCAGGCCATCAGCACAGGCATCCAGGGGATGAGGAGGGAGTATGGCCTGTGCAGACATCAACGGGGGATGTAATAAGACACTAGGGTGAAGAAAGGGAAGCAGCACAGGATTCAGGCACTTCAAAGGAGCCCACAAAGGAGTCATGGGGCCACAGTGTTGGCACTTAGGGAGGTCCAGGGTGGCAGGAATCACCACCAAACCAGGGATGTGGTAGATTCAAGAGAAGGAAGATGCTAGAAGAGCTTCAGTTCCTCTCTTCTCTCCACCTGGCTTTCGTGGCCAGGACCAGTAAAGTCCCCACCTCAGCCTTGGGCCAACCCAAAACCCCCTCTTTGGAGAGTACCATAGAGTGAAGGGAGGCACTCTGCTGCATTCGAGGGCGCGTGTGCACGCATACCCTCTCAGCTTCTTCCCTGTGCTTCTCCCACACAGTCCCAGAAGAGGACACTCCAGCCCCCTGGCACCCTGCCACAGAGGCCCCTGAGGCCTCCGAAGGACCCCGCCTGGGGGAGCTGGCAGTGACTGACAGAACCCCAGACTCCCTGCACCTCTCATGGACCGTGGCCCAGGGCCCCTTTGATTCCTTTGTGGTCCAGTACTGGGACACAAATGGGCAGCCCCAGGCCTTGCTCGTGGGTGGGGACCAGAACAAGGTCATCGTGTCAGGCCTGGAGCCCAGCACCCTCTACAAGTTCTCCCTCTATGGCCTCCATGAAGGGAAGCGCCTGGGACCTGTCTCAGCCAAGGGCACCACAGGTACCACCAAGCCCTTCATCTTAGCCTCACCTGCCTCTAATCTGGGACTGGGAAGGGTGAACGGGGTGCCCAGATGTGGCGACCACAATGAAAGAACATGAGGAGTGTACCATGGAGGGAGGAAGAGGTAGTTAAGCAGCTCTTGGTTCTACACGTATATGTTCTCACTATGGGTCTTCCTGTGGGTGCCAGCCTGTCATTAGTTTCATTTTATAGATGAGGAAGTGGGGGCTAGAGTGGGGTGGCTGAAGGGACCTGCCCCACGTCATCAAGTTGGTGTGCTTCTGTCTCCAAACTCTTCTCTCCCACCCACTCTGTGTAGGGTCAGCTCCTGCTGGTCAGACCCCAGGGGAGCCAGGGCCCCGCCTGTCCCAGCTGTCTGTGACTGATGTGACCACCAGTTCTCTACGACTCAACTGGGAGGCCCCACCTGGGGCCTTTGACTCCTTCCTGCTCCGCTACGGAGTCCCATCATCAAGTACTTTGGAGCCACATCCCCGGCCTCTGTTGCAGAGGGAGCTGACCGTGCCAGGGACTCGGCACTCAGCTGCTCTCCGGGACCTGCGTCCTGGCACCCTGTACAGCTTTACATTGTATGGTCTGCGTGGGCCCCACAAGGCCGACAGCATCCAGGGCACCGCCCGTACCCTCAGCCCAGGTAAGGCCCCCGACTGGGCACATATCCATGCTGCCCCAAAGTGGCAGCATGGGACGGAAGCTAGTGCCTCGGCCAGAGGGGAGGCTGGTAAGTGGTGGAGGGCTTGGGGGAATCTACAGAGCAACTTCCATGTCTGTGTCTGGAGCCAGTAGGGCCCCAGGAGAAGGAGGGGTGGGAATCCTGGGACAAGAGCCTCTCTGCTCTAGGCCCTTACCGTTATTATTTGGTACACCCCCCCTCCTTAGTTTTGGAAAGCCCCCGTGATCTCCAATTCAGCGAAATCGGGGAGACCTCAGCCAAGGTCAGCTGGATGCCCCCACCGTCCAGAGTGGACAGCTTCAAAGTTTCCTACCAGCTGGCGCATGGAGGTGACACCTTTTTGCCCATGACCTCATTGGCTCTCATTTCTCCTGAGCCCTCTACTCTGTCCTGCAGCTCCTCCTGACTTCCCTGGGCAACCTCCCAAGCCCATCGTGTTTTCAGGGGAGCCACAGAGCGTGCAGGTAGATGGCCGAGCCCGGACCCAGAAGCTCAAGGGGCTGATCCCAGGTGCTCACTATGAGGTGACTGTGGTCTCTGTCCGAGGCTTTGAGGAGAGTGAGCCTCTCACAGGCTTCCTCACCACAGGTTAGATGAACTGGGACCCGGGCAGGGTGTGGGTGGGAGCTGACAGTGAATGGAGAGGGGATGGGGGTATTGGAGGCTCCAGTTGCAGACAAGAAGCCCAGCAGAATTTGGGAAGGTGAGGGCCGAGGGGAGCAGTAAGGAACAGCTCTGAATCCCCTCCCTTCTCCCAGTTCCTGACGGCCCCACCCAACTGCGCGCACTGAACTTGACGGAGGGAACCGCCTTGCTGCACTGGAAACCCCCTCAGGCTCCTGTGGACACATATGATGTCAAGGTCACAGCCCCTGGGGGTAAGCAGGGCTGAGGCCTCTGGATGGGACTAGTTCAGAGTGGGGAGAGCAGAGGGCAGGCTGGGCTCCCACAGGGCAGGGAGGTGGCAGATGCTGATGCCTGACTCCCACTCCTAGCCCCCCTTCTAGAGGCCTCAGCCCCAGGCAGTGCTGTGGACTACCCCCTGCACGACCTCGTGCTCCACACCAACTACACAGCGACCGTGCATGGCCTTCGGGGCCCCAACGTCACCTCTCCAGCCAGCATCACCTTCATCACAGGTACCTCCTGTGAGCTGTGTGGGACAGGGGTGGGGAAGTGCAAGGTAGCCAAGAAGGGCCTCATCTCCATCTTCTCTTCCCCCTTCCTCTCCCAGGGTTAGAGGGCCCCCGAGACTTGGAGGCCAAGGAAGTGACTCCCCGCACGGCCCGGCTCACTTGGATTGAGCCCCAAGTCCCTCCAACTGGCTACCTGCTCACCTACGACACCCCTGGTGGACAGACCCAGGTGCCCACACTCCTGCCCCATTGACTGACTCCTTTCCCTGGGTTCCATTCCAGAGGCTGTCTCTGCCTCTGTCTCTCCTGATAGGGCTCAACCTCTCTCTCCCCTGACCTGCCCCTTCTCTGTCCCACAGGAGATCATGCTCCCAGGAGGGGTCACCTCTTACCAGCTCCTGGGCCTCTTTCCCTCCACCACCTACAGAGCATGGCTCCGGGCCATGTGGGGTGAAAGCTTCACACCACCCATGTCCACCTTCTTCACCACTGGTACTTGGGTGCTGGGACCTGAGGTCGGGGGTTGAGTGGGCAACAGGAATTTAGGGTGTGGAAGAAAGACTGGCCCCTCACTCTCCTCTCCCCAGGTGGACTGCGGATACCCTTCCCCCGGGACTGTGGAGAGGAGATGCAGAACGGGGCTGGCCATTCGCGGACCACCACCATCTTCCTCAATGGCAACCGCGAGCGGCCCTTGAACGTGTTTTGTGACATGGAGACGGATGGGGGTGGCTGGCTGGTGGGTGGCAGCCAGAAGCCGGGCATCTGCACAGGGCCGGGGCTGGTACTCCAGGAGCCATAGGCTGATGGTGCCCCACCTGTTTCCCAGGTGTTCCAGCGCCGCATGGATGGACACACGGACTTCTGGAGGGACTGGGAGGACTATGCTCACGGTTTTGGGAACATCTCCGGGGAGTTCTGGCTGGGTCAGTGCCTCAGGGAGTGGGGGACCAGGGAAGGCATAGGGGCCCTCTGGACACCAGACCCTGATGAGAACACACTTCCCACCCCCAGGCAACGAGGCCCTGCACAGCCTGACAAAAACCGGCGACTACTCCATGCGTGTGGACCTGCGGGCTGGGGATGAGGCGGTGTTTGCCCAGTATGACTCTTTCAGGGTAGACTCCGCCGCTGACTACTACCGCCTCCACCTGGAGGGCTACCATGGCACCGCAGGTGAGGGCTGGACCTGGGGGTTCGAGGGGTGAGGGAGGAGAGGCTCTCACTTATTCTGCTCCTGCCAGGGGACTCCATGAGCTACCACAGCGGCAGTGTCTTCTCTGCCCGCGATCGAGACCCCAACAATTTGCTCATCTCCTGCGCCGTCTCCTACCGAGGGGCCTGGTGGTACAGGAACTGCCACTACGCCAACCTCAATGGGCTCTATGGGAGCACAGTGGACCACCAGGTGAGGGGCCTGGAGGCAGCACAGAGCTGGGGGTGGTCAGGGCTTGGCCTGCCTGCTGTGACATACGGCATGACAGAACAAATTACTGAGCTGCTTGGTGCCTCAGAGCCTTCATCTGTGAAATGGGACAATAATGCCATCTCACCAAGGTGTCTTGAGGAGGAGGTGATTTATTGAATGGAAAGAGCCAGCTCAGGAGTAAGCCTCAATCCTTTGCAACTGAGGGTTATGAAGGCAGCAGGGAAGGAAGAAGGTTGATTGATTCGTGAGAACCATCTCCCCAAAGGGGCAGGGGTAGGAGCAGCGGGGCTACCCGCTTTGACTTTCTCTCTACAACTTCCTTCCCAGGGAGTGAGCTGGTACCACTGGAAGGGTTTCGAGTTCTCCGTGCCCTTCACGGAAATGAAGCTGAGACCCAGAAGCTACCGGGCCCCCGCCTGGGGACACTGAGCCTAGGCTCACCTCTCCTGCCCAAGTATGACTGCCGAGCACTGAGGGGCCGCGGGGAGAGAAGGGCCAGGGGCCACCTTCACCACCCAGCCACCAGAGGAAGCCTTCTCCACCCCGTGATCTCACAGCACTATGTTTACAGGGGGGAGGGAAGGGGTTTGTATAGGAGCAATAAAAGGAGAAACTGAGGCACAAGATAGGCATGCATTTTTGCCTGTCACTGGCACTCGCCCAAGCCTGGGGGCGCTGCCCCCCGGGGCTGCAGCCGCACCTGGAAAGGCGGCACAGTGAGGTTGACACCGCAGTGGGGGTGGGGCTGCAGGGAGGGCAGGGCGCCCACTGGCGGCAGCAGCGTGAAGGCCTGCAGCAGACGCGCCAGCACCACGAAGAGCTCCAGGCGTGCCAGCGGCTCGCCCAGGCACACACGTGCCCCGCAGCCAAAGGCCAGTGCACTGGGGCTTGCGCCAGGGGCCAGAAAGCGATCTGCAGGAGAGGGACAGGCCCAAGGTCAGCAGTGGCCGGGACACAGCCTGTGCTGCTCCCACTCACAGGCACCCAGCCCCACCACGCACCAGGCCAGAACTCGTGTGGCCGCTCCCAGACTGTCTCGTCCAGGTGGGCACCTTGGAGGTTCGGGATGACGACAGTGCCCTCGGGGATGTCATAGCCGAAGATGCTGAGGGCAGAGTAGGATTAGAGGCCCGCCAGGAGCCAGCTTGCGGTCCCACTCACCCATACCTCCTGGGAGTCACCTGCTAGGCCGAGTGGTGCGGTGCGGCAGGGCCAAGGGCACGACTGGCCGCAGGCGCAGCACCTCCGCAATGGTGGCGTTGAGCAAGGGCAGCCGTGAGCGGTCCTTGTATGGGACTTGGGAGCCCCAGGCTCTGGGGCCCAGCTCACGATCCAACTCCTCTTGTAGTCGCTGCTGAAACTGGGAAGTGGGAACAAGCTTGAAGCTGGGGGACTTGCCACTAGCTGCTAGCCAACCCACGGCAGCCGAGCCTCCAGCCACTCCCTGGAGCAACCCACAGGAGCTTTTGTGCAGATTGGGAGAAGCCCCACCTCCATCCCTGGGGGAACACAGCCTGCCTCAGGGTGGAGTGACAGGCTGCCCCCAGGGCTCACACCTCAGGGTGGTGAAGCAAGAACACCACAGCCCAGGAGAGGGTGGTTGAAGTCGTCTCAGTGCCACCGATAAAAAGGTCCACCACAGACATGTGCACATGTCCTTCAAGGAGATGTCCAGGGCCCTCTTCCTCTCTCGGCTTCCCCAAGCCCTGGAGCATGTAGTCCATCATGTCCCTCCACTGGCCTGCCACCATGCTGTCCTGGGGAGAGGAGGGGCACCAGACTGAGTGCCTGGGGCAGGGAGTGGGGCCTGGGGGTGGCAACAGGCCCAAGACTAGTGAAATGCCAAAGAAATTGCCTGGCTCTGGGGCAGTAGCATCACTGGCTGTGGGGCGAGGGGCCTGGTTCGTGCATGGTGCCCACCTTGTGCTGCCTCAGCTGCTTCTCTACAATGTGGTCTCTGTTCTCCACGGCCTGCTTCAGCCTCCAGAGGCCTGGGTTGGGGAAGAACTGGGGCAAGGAGCAAGAGAGAGTAGCCCCTGGGAAGGAAGCCTGCCCCCAACCCCCGCCTCTTCTCCCAGGAGCCAGGAGTATCTGGGCTCTACCTCCTCACCCTGAGAAAAGGAATGATGTGCAAAATTTGGATGGACCAGTGGTCCCAGGTTTTCATCAAGTCCTGGACACAATCGTGAAAGGCATGTACTAAGGTATCCTCCTGACAAAGGAGGGAATCCATTAAGTTCAGGATAAGGAGAGGGTCAGGGAGGGGCTGAGGGGTGGGCCCAAGCCTATATGAGGGCAAGAGAGCCTTGACCTTGTCTCCAAAGGTGAGGTAGCAGATGATGCTGCAGGTGAGGAAGGAGAATTCCTTCTGGATGGCCACAGGGGCGCCGGCCTGGGCTCTCATGCGCTGTAGACAAAGAGCATGAACTAAATAGGCCAGGGCTACTGGGAGAGGTGAAGCTGATCTGGGGTGATGGTGGGAGTCTAGCCTCACCTCACAGAACTCCTGGGCCAGCTGCTCCACCAGGGGCTCCATGGAGCCACGCATGCCCAGTAGCAAGGCGGAGCGGGTGAGTCTCTTGTGGGCCTTCCAGAGCAGGGAGTAATCCCCAAGTGAGAGGTCCTGGTTGTGCCGGGACACCAGCTTGTCTAGGAGTAGGGGTTGGAGGTCAAACTGACCAAGGGAGCCATGGCCTGATCTTCCCTGCCTCCCTCAACCCCAGCTTCTCCCCACCTCTTACAGGATGGTGACTGGGGTCTGCCAGCAAAGTCCACCCACTTCCTGATCATGGCCTCCTCAATTGTCCTCTTAGAGTTCAGCACCACCACATCTGTGGGAGAACCAAGGCAGGATGTCAGCAGGGAGAGCACCCCACCTCCCCACTGTGGTGGAGCCAAGCAAGGAGCAGGTGCTCACCTTGCAGTCCAAGGCGGAGCCTGTAGATGGGCCCAAGTTTCTGAGCCAGGCCAAGCAGATAGATGGGGAGGTTGGGCTGCCGCAGGTGCAGGAAGCCAGGAACAAGAGGTGGGAGGTGGAGGCTCCTGAGCTTCCACTGGCCCCACAGCAGGCGGGCACCAGCCAGCAAGGTCAGCAGCAGCAGCCCGAGGAGCAGCATGGCAGGAAACACATGCAAAGGCTCTGGCCTGGCCACTTATAGCTCTTGAGGCCCCACCATCCATCTTACTTCTCGGACTGTGCTGGGACTTCCATTGACTCCTTCCCTCAGGTCCCTGCCCACTGTCCCGCCCACAAGAATAGCACATTCTTGGAATAGCACCAGGCCCGTTGGCCTTGGGGAATCCATATTTCAAAGAAGGGGCCTTTCTTCTTTCATCCATCAAGAAGAAAGGAAGGAAAGCTCAACCCTGACCTTTCTCCCACAGCTAGCATCAGCTTTCTGGCCCCACGTCAATCATGCAGGAAAATGTGTCCACTCTCTGGCCTGAGCCCTCCCCGACTACCACCCATCTTGGACCAGCTTACTGCTGTATAACTCGTCTCAGAGAAAATGGCAGTCCCTGCCTCATGTGCCCTCCAGGATCATCTGAAGAACAAAATGAGATAAGAGTGATCTGTGTGTTGTTCTTTTAACTCACAGATGAGTGACCACATTGCCTGGTTTGCCCGGGTTATCCCACTTTATACCTATAGTCCCGTGTAATTATTATCAGTGCTCCATTTCACTCTCAAAAGTTAAAGATGAAGAATTACATGGTCCCTAATTTGGAGCTCTCACTGTGTACATGATACTTATTGGTTGCAAGGAAAAGAGACCAACTTGAGGGGCTTGAGCTAAAAATAAGAATTCTTATACAAATAAAAGAGTGTCTCACAGAACCTGAGAGCAGGAGAGAGGCCTGGGGGTGGCAACAGGCCGGAGACCAGTGGGATGCCAAAGAAATTGCCTAGCTCTGGAAGGCAAGGGACAGAGTGGGAAAAGTCCTAGAGAGGGGTTGTTTCTTCACTCTTCATTCCTCCCTCCTCTTTGTCTGTGGTTCCAGCCTCTGTCCTCTCTCTCTCTCTCTGTAGTCTAGTGGTTTGTGTTCCCAAGTGTAGGCAGAACAGGACTGCCTTTGGGGTCAGAGTTTACGGAGTACAGGACCAGCTCAAGGACGAGTGGGATTTCTCAGCACAACTGAACTTGCCACCCCCTTATTCAAGGTCCCCAGGAAGGAACTTGGTAGTCAAAGCTGGGGTCAGGGGTCTAACCCTATACTTGGAGCTGTAGCCATAAGCGGTGGAATCTCATCAGACCAGGTAGGACTATCAGGGACCACTTTTATTGGTGAAGTGGCAGTTGGGGATCTTAGAGGAGGCGCTTGGGGAGAGGTCATGTCAAAGAGGAGTGGCAGGGTGCAGTGAGAGGTGAGGGCTTCCTAGGGGTTGAGGGCTTGGAGGTCACGTGAGGCTCATGTCATTCCCTAATTCCCCACCCCTGGCTCTGTGGGTGGAAGTGGAGGGTCCTTCTCCTCTCAGAGCTTTACCTTGGAGCGCAGGCTGGAGAACCTGATTTGAGATCCTGGCTGTGCTACCCACTGCTTAAAGAGTTAACTGCAGGAGTCCTAGTGGAAGAGCTCAGGCTCTGCCTGGATCCATGCCCAGGACTGGGAGAGAGAACACAGGCTGGGGTTTCTGGGGTTGGGCAGCAACAGCTGCCGCCTTCCTCAGAGATGACCTGCCAGACCTAGGCCATCTCTTTCTACAACTACAGCTGAATCCCTGGATCTCGTAAATGGGTTTATGCCACCAGCACGCTAACAGGCTTTGGGAAGCGAGATTAAGCAAGCACAGAGGCACGTAAACCACAGCCCTAGGAAGTCTCTGAAACACTGGGGAAGGTCAGTACTCCTCAAAGTTGCATGGAATAGGAGGGGACTCCTTCAATAGGAGAGTGACCCGGGAAGCTGGAATGCTTGTGAACATCCCTCCGTAAATTGACTACAGCCCCATCTCTTCTACTGCTCCCCTCCAACAAATCCGAATTCTAGATGTGATAAGCCGCGTGCAGTGCTACCAGTGTGCCCTATCCTGCCGCATGCAGTGCTACCAGTGTGCCCTATCCTGCCCCGGCCTTGGGCCTTTCACGTTCTCTTCTGCCTCGAACGTCCACATCTACTCCTACTCTCTTTGCTGGATTCCTCAGCCTTCAGAACCCAACTTAGATGTCACCTCCTCCAGGAAGCCCTCTCTCTCCGCTTCTCACATTCCCCCAGATTGGGTCAGATGTCCCAACTATGAACCCCACAAGACCACACAGCTCCCCAGCACCACTGCTTTCACAGAGGATAGGGACCTGGCATATAGGGCTCGGAGTGAAAGTTCCACAAATTTCTGTTGGATGATTGAATGGCAGGCTTCCGGACTATCTCAGCAAATTTCTCTAGATAGATTTTTAGGTCAGCCCTGAAGACCCAAGGGGTGCCACTAAATGGTGGGGAGCTAGACAGGCAGGTGGGGAAGGTTGACCCTAGTAGATCACAGTCTCTTTAGAGTATTAACGAATATACCAAAAGCAGCCTTCGGCTTGTTTAAAATCAGTGCCTGGAAGAAGATCATCAGATCTGAGGATTATGCAACTCTAGGGCTATTACCTAATACCACTGATCACAAGATCCAAAGTCAACAGGCTTTCAACAGATTGGGTCTCAGCTAAAAGCAACAGACTCCAGAACTGTACCAGGACAGAGTGGGAGGCATGTGGCTGGACAGTCGCTCATAAGGCAGAAGAGCTGAGATGTGAGCCGATCACAGCCCTGCCTGAGGCCACAGTGACGGGCTATATCGGGGCAGTGCAGTGCCCTGCAGGCACAACGGGAGGCCTTGGTGTTGATGCTGGATCCTCAGGGTGCAGACTGTTGGGTCACAAGTCTACTCTGGGTGGTCCTATGCTGGCTTGGGGTTCCCAGTGAGTCATCTGGGAAGGGTGAGGCAGAGCTGAACACCCCAAGGGTCATCCAGGCTCTGAGAGCCTAAGATTTTGCGAACCCTGGCCTGGACACCCCCCCACCCCCAGAACCTGTAATGCACGATAGGCACATTGCTCTCAATCCTAGAGACACACACTGACACTTTGCTGCCAAAGGCTTTTATTGAACCCCTGGCCTTGCCCTGTGGCTACTTTCAGAGGACCAGGCACAGCAACGATCCAAGCATTATCACCTTTCCCAGGCTCAGGCTCCTCCTGGGGGAGGTGGGAAAACGGCCCTTACACCTGGCACCCCTGAGTGCTATACTCTTGGATGAAGTCATGGAGCTGGGCACAGGCTGCCCGCTGGCGGGTGCTCCGGCACAGGCGTTCAGAGGGCATCTCCTCGATCCAACTGTTTGAGTCCAGCAGGTACTGGGGGCTGCAGGGGCAAAGAGCAGTCAGCAGGGGTCAGGAGGCTGGGCAGAGTGGAAAGGAGAACACGAGGCATCTGCCTTCTGAGAGGGGAGGGCCTAGGCCCTGGGGATCCATTCCCTCATGAGGTGTGAGAAGAGCAAGAAACCCAGGGGCCCAGAGAACTCACTGTCCCTTGAGGTCATGGGTGGCCCCGTCCAGACCCATGATCAAGTATTCTTTCCCAGGTTCCAAGCGAAGGCGGCAAGAGGCTCGAACGAGGAAATTTCGGGTCTGACCAGCAGTGGCCTGAGCATCCTTGGCTGAGGGGAGAACGTGCACAAGAGTTGACAGAGGGAAAGAAAAGGTGCAGGGTGAGCATGGGGTCAGGGGCTTTGCAGACACCCTCTCATGTAATCCTGCCACTCCCAACAGGGAGATGCGACCGCTTTCCTACTAGACAAGCCCAGGGCTTCTAAGAGGCCAAGGGGATCTAAGTTCTTCTTAGAATTTTTACTATTCTAGGCAGACAGGCCCCAAACTCAGACCTCAGCTCCCCTCTATCCCCCCAGCCCTGCCCACCCAGCCACCCGTTCCCTTCGTACAGAAGTGCAGGACTTGGGTGATACTGGTCTCAAAGAGGCGAAAAGCAGCTCTGGCATCTTCTCGGAGAACCTTAACCTGGAAGCCTATGAGGGAGTTTAGGAGAAAGAAGGGAAGGTGAGTTACCCTGAGGCTGAGGGCTGCAAGGTGATGTCAGAGCAAAGAGGCTGCCTGTGGGCCTGTGAGAGGAGCAGGCATGACCAAAGAGACCCTGAGGGTGGGTCAGGGCCTAGCGGGAAGACTGACCGTATTCCACACGGGGATAGTAGCAGGCAAACTTCATCCTGTAACCATCCTCCTCCAGCAGCCCCCGCTCCAGGGCACGACGCTGTCGAGGGCACTTCCCTGAAGTCAAGAGCCCAGGTGAGACAAGGTAGGCCCCAGCCAAGTTCCCTCCCAGCCCCGGCCCCAGGCCCTGGGTCTCACCCTCAGCACACTGGCAGACATCAGCAGAGCACAAGGTGGACAAGAGTTTGCTCTTAGTCGGTGCCCCATAAAACACGGAACACTTGTGCTCTGGAGAAAACCAGAGAGGGGAGTTAGAGTATGTCCCCCTCTTTGCCTCCCAGTCCTGTTGAGCCACAGGACTCCCCTGCCACTTTCTACTGCCCCAGTCCCCAATGTCCCACATGGAGGCACCTATCACAAACCTCCTTAGTGTCCCTAAGTGCTCACCAGGGTTGTAGTAGTCGTACAGGGCCGCGCTGGCCGGCTGCACCAGTCCCACGGCTACCTCCTGCACAGCTCCAAAGCCCACGCACTCCCGAGAGGTGGGGACCTGGCATGAGAGTGAGGGGAAAGTCAGGGTCCCCCTGCAGGCCGCTGCGTTGCATTTCCTTGGCCTGTCTCTCGTTCCCACTGTTCTCATTTTCAGTGTCCTTCACATTTTGTTACCTTCCGGCCACCAGAACTCTAAAACTGC
The DNA here is from genome assembly GCF_000151845.1 of Pteropus vampyrus. Taxonomy (NCBI): domain Eukaryota; kingdom Metazoa; phylum Chordata; class Mammalia; order Chiroptera; family Pteropodidae; genus Pteropus; species Pteropus vampyrus. The sequence continues at coordinate 543,763 of NW_011889159.1, forward strand.
TCCCAAGGTCTCTGCTGACCTCAGTGCCCAGATGATGACTTCATCCCAGTATCCCGTCACCGGGCCCCTCCACAGAGTCTCACATCATGAACACATTCTCCATGAAACTCTCCCATCGCTCAGGGTTAGCTTCTGGGCCATCTCCTGCTGACTGCCCTGGTTGTTTCTGACATTCCCTTGTCTTCCTCCCCAGAAGTCCAGTCCCCACCCCTTGGCTCTTCCTTCCTCTGCATTCCCTTAGGAAGGTCTCTACCATTCTCTGGCTTTCACCAAACCCTTTCAGGCTAATGAGTCTCAAACCAAACTTTCAGCCTTAATCCTGCATTAGGATTTTTGCAGGATGTATAAATTCTCCCAATGCACTCTGCCTGCACCTCAAACCCAGTCACCCTCCTGACAACCTCGCTTCATCACTGATACAACTGAGGCCTCCCTTCTCTGCCACAACCTAATGGCAGGTGCTATCACTCTGCCCATTCTCTGTGACTCTGCCACTCATGTCCAGGCTCCAAGTCCTTTCCCCTTGCCCCAGCTGGTCCAGTCCAGCATGGTACCCCTGCCAGTTTCCCTCCTAAGCTGGGCTTCTGCATGGTCAGCTCCCTGCACAGAAATCTTCCTGGCTCCTCATTTTCCACTGTGTTTCACCAGACTCCCCTGCCTGGCCTCTCAGGCTACTAGGGTCTGCCTCCTTTGCCTGCACTAGGCAGGGGGAGGGGGTCTTCCCGACCCACAAATACCTGGCTAATGGTGTTACTGTTAACACACCTTTTTCACATTTTCTCCAAGAGGTTATATAGTAAATGTTCAAATAAGCTTTTGAGAGCCATCAGTGGGTTGATAATTCTTTGTTTTAGTCAAATAAGACCATGAAAAGACAAAAAAAAAAAAATCTCACCTATGGCCAACATCACTTTATAAAAGAAAGTATACTTTAATATCGAAAGAAAAAAACTAGGAAGGTCAATTAAAAAAACAAAAGCAAACCCTCAAGTTGAATGAATCTGGTTGGTTTTATGAAAGGCTTACTCTTAAGCCCTCTCCTGCTGACTGGCACCAGCCTGTAAACCACATTAGGGGCTCAGCCCCTGCCTGCATGGCCTCCCTGGCTGTCCCCCCATAATTTGGCTCTGACTCAGTCTCGTCTTGCTTCCCTACTCACATTACACATTCTCTCTGGGAGCACTGGCCACTGATACAGTATCCCCTGGGAAACTTCATAATAACCTGCTCAGTAACCCAGTACCATCCATGCCCTCCCGTGTCACCTCCCCTGCTCACCGAGTCAAAGTATAGCAGGACGTGGGGCCCCTCAGTCTCAAAGTGACTCACATAACGGTCAGAGAGGGAGGTCAGCTGTGAAGAAGGGGAGATGGTCACAGGAAGATGGCCTTGGCCCCTACACACAACAGGGCTCAGCAGCTGGAGGTGCTGCAGGATGTAACAGGGGTCTTGAGAGCACAAGGGGTCCCTCTGGATAGCTACCACACCTTCTCCAAGTCAGCTTGCAAGGCGTGGAATCCGCTCAGGAGGGTGATGTCTGCAATGGCCATGCCCGACAGCTCCACCTTGCCATTCCGCCTGAAGAGACATGCCTTGTTGTCTGGGTCCCTCCCGCCTGCGCCAGCAGGCAGATGCCCAGCCCCAGCCTCGGTCCTTCTTCCTCTCTCCAGGCCCAGCTGCGCCCCAGGCTCACCAGATGCACACAGTGTACTGCACTCTGGATTCCTGCTCATCGGCCACCTTGGGCGCCTCCCTTCTGCGGCGGCTCCTCCGCCCCTCAAACAGCTGCAGGGGTGTCACAGGCTGGGAAAGGGGCCCTGGGTCATCTCCGGCTAAAATCTCACGCTCGTAGTCCTCGTAGTCCTCATAGTCTTCATTTGCTTCCACTGCATGAGGATGGCATTGTGACTTGGCCCCTGGTACCAGTCCCTGGAGGGCCCTATGGTCTCTGACCCTAACACTCACTTGTGTACTCGACGTGGCCCATGACTGTCACCTCAATCTTAAGATCCTGGCAGGTCGTGTTCTTCATGTCCAGGACATTGTAGATACGAAGGACCTGGCTCAGCAAGGGGCATGGAGAGAACAGGGGATGTTTGGGGCCACAGACCTCTCTCTAGGGCCACACCTAAGGGCTAAGGAATTTGAGGGTTGTGGCCCCTTCCCACCCCCCTTCCTGACCAGTCCATCAATATGAATGGCCCAGGTGTTGGGTTAGACAGGGAGACAGGGCAGCCAGCGTCTGCCCTCAGGAGCCAGCACTCTACCCAATGCACAGAGGAGGCCACAATGGAAAGTCAGAGAAAGGCTTCTGGCTGAGGCTTGAAGGAGGAGAATGAGTTTGCCACAGGAGACAAGAAGCAGAGGAAGGACATTCAAGGCAAAGAGATCTATGCAGATGAGTAGATCTGTCTGGCCGAGGAGGTGAGCCCAGTCATGAACATGAAAGAATCTGAAGGCTAATCTAACTAATGTTCTCAGAAGGTCAGTTTCACTGCACTGTGGACAGTGGATCAGCAAGGGAAGATGTGGTAACAGGGAGAAGTTCCTAGACTGCGTTAGCCCAGAGTCCGGGAAATAAGTGACAAGGCCCTGGGCATCAGGGGGATAGACGAGGAGTTATTGGGGCCATAAGAAGGGCTCAGGAGGGGGCACTAAGATGACCTCTATCTAGAGTAGCAGCTGGGCTGAGGGGAAGGGGCTCTAGCAGCCAGATGAGGGGACACAGGAGGAAGAAGGGGTTTGTGACACACCACGTCTGAGGTGCTGAGGAACATTTAGGGCCTGCAGCTCAGGAGAGGCCTGGGTTGAGGCACTGGGTACGTGAGCCATCGGCATTGAAGGAGTAAAGGTGATGACAGGTGCCCAGAGAGGGCGGAGACCAGAGTGAAGGGAGAACGCCCAGGGCGGAGCATAGGGAACGCCGGCCCCGGGATGCTTTCCTCCTTCTGACCATGAGCTCTGCCCACATCTCCCACTGAAGACCCTGGCTCCTCCCCACTGGGTACAGGTGGCCAGTGCTGCTGGCTCTTACCTTCAAGGTTCCTTTGCTGTTTCCTCCCACCTTCACATTAATCTTGCTGCCCGAGGAGGACTTTCAGAGCAGAAAAGGGAAAGAGATGTCAGACGAGCAAAGAACAAACCCTAAAAACAAACCCTCCTGCTATCCCCACCTCACATTTCCACAAGTTCACATCTTCACATGTATTATCTCACTTCAGCCCTCTAAAACCCTTTTGGGTGGACTCTGCATATATTATTTTCAGATGAGAAAAATGAAGCTCAGAGGTTCATTGAAGCTAACACTTTCTCCAGGTCACAGCCAATAAGTCTTTCCGCAAGGTTATCAGGAAGAGGTACTGGGGATTCTGCAGGGGTGGGAGGGCTGGGGGGTTCTGGCCTGGGCTGCAATAAGCCTAGGTGTTATGGCAACCCAGGTGAGAGTGGTTCACCTGCAGCTCTTCCTCCAGCCCCTGAATTTGGTTGTTCAGCTGCAGTACGTGCGACTTGGCCCCACTGCGACTTGTGTAGTTGAAGGTCACATTGAGGTCCCTCTCCTCAGTGGTGTGGGAAGCGATCCAGTATGCAGACAGGGCATCCAGGGTGATCACGGTGTCCTGGGGAGGTTGGACCAGGACTCAGGCACTTGATCTCAGGACCACCCACTCCCCCAGAGCCCCAGAGCAGCCCCTACCTGGGTGCTACGGAATCCCCCTTGGAAGCCACCCTGGTGAGTGAGCCAGGCCGCAGCCTGGTCAGCCATCTCTGCCTTGCCCTCCCGAAGCAACAGGTGCAGCAGGCCATAGGCTGTGGTTTCAATCCACAGGGCTGGAGCCTGGGGCACAGGGTCTGCTGGGCTGTGAGGAGCCAGGGTGGGCGATACGACATTGCTCTGAGAACTGGCGACTGAGCCCCAGTACAGATGATCTGGAAGCGAAAGGAGATCCACCAGTGAACGGGGTCAGATCCTGTTCATCAGGCCCCTTGACGCTCCCCTGTTTGACGCTCTTGACTCTCCCCATTCATACCTGCTGATGGGTCTCCTTTTACTCCTTTGTGCACACTCAGGGGTCCCAATGTCCCCCAAGCCCCAGGCTCAATGCCAGGACCCCCTCAACTCTCACCACCTGTCTCTTGGGCCATGGCCATGAGGTTGTTGTGGGCAACATTCTGCAGGTCCTCGGGGGCCTTGGTCAGTGTCAGTGCATAGGCCGTGATGGCGGCTGCGTGGGCACCCAGAAGCCCAGCACTTGCTTTCGTCCCCAAGAATGAGTTAGCTTTTGAGATAGAAGTTTCCTAGAGGAAAGTGGAGAAGAAGGTCTGGTAGCAGGACACCTGGGTTCCTGAGGAGAAAGGGGGAGACCTGGGGGATAGAGAAGGGCAGACACGCAGGCGCACTTACCACTCTCTGCTTCAGCTCCTCTGCATTCTTGTCCTGGAAGACGGCCAGCCCATGATGAAGGGCAATGACCACAAAGGCTGTCAGTGCCACCGTCTCGTCATTTCCTACCAAGCCCCCCTGGTTGGTGGAGGAAGAAAAGATGTCAGTCAGGAGGGAGAAGGGGCAGGGAGAGTTCCCACCTATTCTCCTTGGACCAGCTTCACGGCCCCATACCTGCATGCCCCTGTGTATAACTGGACAGGGGTCCTGGAATGAACCGTCAGCCTGCTGCTGGGTTAGCAGCCACCTGGTTGACTCCTGCAGCTTTTCAGGTGAGCCACCCACCTGTTCTTGGGCCAGACTCAGTACCTTCAGCACAAAGGCCGTGAGCCTAGAGCGTGGGAAGGGACAAATGGGGATAGGGACTGGTCCCGATAGGGGACACAGCCCCACTTCCCCAGGAACCTGGTCAGTCACCCTCCCATCATACTTGGCTCTGCCCTCAGCAGCCCTGGCACCTCTCAGAGACCCAGAACCACTTTCCAAACCTCACCAGGTGCTACTGTCTCGATGTAACCATGCCCCATAGGAACCATCTGTTTTCCGAAACTGCTGGATCCGCATGTAGCCTTGGAGAAGAAAGGCGGCTGCTGAGGTGACGCTCACTCTTCCATTATTTGCGCCTGAGGCCATGCTCCCCATTCCTATCAGGTTCCCTCCTCTTCCCCCACTAGCCACCTTGGCTGACCATCTTCTATTAATTGCCCACTCTCGGCCCCCACTCCTGCTTGCCCCTGCACCCAGAACCTTTCTGGATCAGATCCACAGCACGGTCCTTGGTCTCTGGGGGTAGTTTGTTCCACTGCTCTGTCTTGTCCAGGTAGCGGGAAGCAGCCAGTGTTGGAGCCAAGAGGACCATGGTTTGTTCTCCACAGCCCTGCGGAAGCCTCAGGAGTGAGGCCAGGCCTCCTGGTGACAAGGCCCCCTCGGAGCCCAAAGTGTCCAGTGGATCTGAGGCTATAGGGGAAAGAGAGGGTTAAAGATAGCAAGCAGGTCTGGGGACCTCTGGTCAGAGAGTCATGAGGCCATGGGATCAAAGAGGGGTCCACGGATTTCACATGAATCTGAGGGTGACCACTGGAAAGAGACTGGAGGGCACTCCCACCTGTGACCCTGACATAGCTGCTGAACTCTCCATCAGGGAGAATATTGGGATCAGAGTTGCCAGGAATTTCCAAGGTCCGGCTTCGGTGGTCTGGGGAGATGGGAAAAGTTGTCAGTCTGTCCCGATGTCCACATCTCCTGCCACTTATAACCCCCTTGGGATACTGATGGTTGGGGGCAGGGAGTCACTCACCCAGAGGGTTAAGTTCATAGACTATCTCCTCTATGTGGATGGCCCCTTCCTTCTGTCTCAGGGGAAACAGAGCTATGAGTGATCACATGGGACTGAAGCTGCCCTGCCCATCCCACTGCAGACTCCCCAGGACTTGGAATTTGCACTTCAGAGACAGAGTTAGACCAGAACTGTAGAAGATGTAAACTGACCAAGGCGTTGGGTTTGGGTGTTGGGCCTTTGGCCTGGCCAGTAGAGAGGGAGACGGGGGTTAGGGGTGAATCTGGGAGCCTGGGGACCTGGATTCAGGGGTGCTCCATTCACCTGAATTTGTAGAACCTTAGACACTGCATCTCCTACAGGGAACTCTGAGGACCCTCGAGCCACCACCTTCAGGGACACAGCGGCGGCTGTTGTGGGCACCACAGAGAAGCCAACGGGCCGGGCAGAGCCAGCAGGCACCAACACCTGCTGAGCCAGCCCTCCGCCCCCAGCCAGGCACAGCCCTTCCACTGGGGACACATGGACGCTTACCTAGGGCCAGGAAAATGGTGATGGTCAGAGCCCTGGCCTACTTAGGCTCTCCGCACCTCACCTGCCTCAGTTCCACCCACGCCCCTGTGCACGCAGGCTCCTGCAGGGCCTCACGGTCAGGTTTTTATCCAGGTAGTTGTAGAGGACAGGCCGTAGCTCGAACTGCTCAAAGCGACGAACAGAAATGGGCAGGCGGAGGTGCACGTGAAATTCTCGGAACACTCGGAGCCGGACTGGCGTGGCCACACACAGGCCTGACGGGAGGCAGGAGCATGGGGGAAAAGACAAAAATCAGAGGCCTGGGGGCATCACAGCCACAGGGTCCCACTAGGAAGGGGCAGGGAGTGACCCATCATTGTCCTCCACCCACCCCTGCTCTCTAGGCTCCCAGCTCCAGTGCATGCAGTGCAGACTTTCCCAGGTCTCTGCACCCCCTTCCTTACGGTAAGAGAAGAGGGCTAAGCAAGGGGCCTGGCCGAGGCGGGTGGGAGAGGGGAGGCTGGAGGCCCCGGCAGGGCAAGCTCACCTTTGCTTTTGGACAGGCTCACACCATGGATCTCCCACGTGGTCAGAGAGTCAGGGAGCAAATGTGACAATCTGTGATGGGAAAGGTGAGAAGACTCATCACATTCTGGGATGGCCCCAGACACTGTCCAGAGACAAGGTCAGGCCTACCACATGCCCTCACTGGAAGAAGCGGTCTACTGTTGCCACTCTCCAGAGCCAGTTCTCCGGGAAGAAGCTTCGCACAGGAATGTCATCTTCATCCATCAGGTCCTCCTCCTGCAGGATCTCCAGAGCTGGGGGACCACGGTGGAGGGACATAAGAAGAGGGCCATTCTTCTCCTTCAGGTGTTCAGGGCTGTCCCCCAGCCCCACCCAGTCCCTCACCTCGGGCAAGGCCCACCTGGCCCCGGGCCCGGATCTTCTTGCGCAGGCCCTCAGCAAACTGGCAGCAGGACAGAAAGGGCTCCCGGCAGGCCAGCTGCTGCACACGAGCTACCCGCTGCTCGCAGGAGCGCGGCATGGGCAGCCGTGTCAGCCCATCCTGGCAGCAGCGCTTGGCTATTGGGGAAGTATACTGGCCCACTACAGGGCCAGGTGAGGGTGAGCATAAGGGAACAAAAGGAGACACACCTCATCTCCCACCCTGACCTCTAGATATATAAGGACTCACCCTAAGAGAACAGGAACTCAAGAGAGACCAGTGGAGAGAGCCTCCAGCATACCCACCATCAACCCAGATCTCGGATCTCTGGCCCCAAATACCATATACTGGCTTTCTCAGGAGCAGAGGAGCCAAGAGGTAGACCCCTCCCCCTGACCCTTGGGCCCAAGTGGAGAGCTTCATAGGCACCCACAACTCACACTTCTCAATAATTGCCTTTTGGAAGTTCACGTTTCTCTTTTTCCGGGTTTTCTTCTCCTCTGGGCAGCTCAGACCTGGTAGAAAGCAGGACTGCAGCCAAGCCCTAGGGTATGTGGCCTCCCAGCTCCACCCCCCACTCCTCTTCCCAGGCCCAGCCCTTCCGGCCACTCCTGCTCTTATCTTATCCCTCAGGTCCCTCCTCCTCCCTAATCCTCCTACCACCCACCCCATTTCCTCCTCTGGTCTTACTCTTTCTGGCTGAGGTCAATTGGTTTCCATCAGAAAATGCCAGACCAGCTGCCTCAAACACCTGAAGGGCATTGTCCCCACCCCCAGGACCACAGCCAAGGTTATAGCTGTTCATAACTTCGAAGACCTGGCCAAAAAAAAAAGGCAGGGATGCTGCAGAAACAAGAGTGGCTAAGAGGTAGGAATGGCCACTCAGCTATGGGTAAGAGGGCAGCAGATGGAAAAATATGAGAGACACAGACAGTAGAGAAATAGAGACCATGGGGCCACGGCTTGAGGGAGAACTGGGAGGAGTTGGTGGGCTGGGCTCAGGGCTCTGGGCTCAGGGCTCAGGGCTCAGGGCAGCAGGAGAATGTGAGGGAGGGTTGGGGCGGGGGTCTTGACACACCTTGCCCATGTCGAGGGGCTTGTGGGACCTGCCACCCACAGCATACAGAGCCGTGTCCACAGCACCTAGTGCCACCAGGGCTGGAGAATCTGTTAGCAGGTGGAGTTTTACAGTGTCCCCAGGATGATACTCCTTGTGACCATCTACATTCAGTTCCAGCTGGCAAGGCAGGAGGTGGGACACAGTCAGAATGGGGAGAGTGTCTTTTCTTCTTTCTCTCTCCAACACACACACATGCCATCTCTCCCAATGCCAGTTACCTTGCCCTCACAGGCCTTGGCCTGGACGTCCACTCGCAGGGAGTTGGCCACTGGGAGGCCCCTATGATAGTAGAAGGCCACAAAGTAGAAGGACGGTGCCAGGTGATGGTCCACAAACACGGAGACGGAAGTCAGGGTCTTCCTGGGCTCTCGATTCACAGACACGATCTGGCCCCGGGACAGAATCTGGGGCAAGAGTGGTTCCCTCTTCACCGCGCACCTCCAGCCTTGAAACTGCTCCCCCACCCCAAGGGCTCTTTCCTGCCTCAGCCCGTCCCTGCACCCTGCCCTCCTCTACAACCCAGCTCATGCACACCATGTAGTAGTAATGAGAGAAGCTGGCCCCACTGACGCCCACGTCTCGCAGGTTGAGGATGAGACTGTCCCCAACGCGAGGGGGTCGAGAATCCAGCCGCTCAATTGACAGAAACCCAGAGCTTCGTGAGGGTGGGGCTCTCACGGTGAGCATGGCTGTGGCTGGATAGGGAGAGCCTGCAGACACCTGGAGAGAGGGGCAGGGGCAGGAGGTGGCAGGGTCAGTGGTGAGGATCTAGGCACCTAGCATCTTTCCCCAGCCTGTCCTTTTTTCCCTCCCCATGCTCTCCTGCGAGTTGGAGTCCTACCAAGAGCTGCGCTTCTGGGACGGTCTGAGGGACAATGATGGGAATAATGACTTGGCCGCTGTTGTCTGTGTTTTGTTGAAAGTTTTGTGTTTCAGAAGCAGATCCAAGAGAAAAAAATGTCGTAGAAACTTTGACAGGAATGCCAGAGGCTGGGGAGCCCGACATGTCTCGTACCAGGGCCTAGGTGGGTGGGGGTAGGGCAGGTAAAGGGGAGTGGTCAGAGAGGTCTTGGGCCCTCCTGACCAACACCCACCCTGCCACTCCCCCTCCACCTCCAGAAGAAACCTGCAGCAGAAAGGGGGTCCCAGGCACAAGGTGTCGCTTGCTGTGGCTAAGATCCAGGGAGAAGGGAGATGACACAAAATGCCAAGATGTGAGCTCTGCCTCCTCCAACTCTCCCCCTGCAATACACAGGGTAGCGAGAGGTGAAGGAGGGAGACCCAGGAAGAGGAGCCGGAGAGCAGGGGAAAGCAGCTCAAATGTTTCTCACCCACAAGAGAGTGAGCTCCTTAGGACACGGGCCATTTCCCATTCATTTCTATGTTTGCTAAGGCCAGTGCAGGACCCAGCACACAGATGGTGTTAGCATGTGTCTTCTGGATGGATGAATGGATGGATGGACAGACGGATGGGCCAAAATAAATAAATAAACTAAGGGAGAAGATGCCACTTCCCTAGAAACCACCCAGAAGCACAGTTGGAATGAGAAAGTCTCCTGGGTCTTTCCCGGCTATGGGTCCCAGATGTGGGTAAGAAGGGTGGGCAGTGGTGTCAGTGCTAGAGAACATAGGGTCAGTTCAGAGGTCAGAGGCGAGGGTCTGGGGTTATAATCAAGGGAAGCCATTCACCTGGAGACTCAATGATGGCCGCTGCAACATAGAGGCGCAGCCCCGGGAGGTCAGTAAGATGCATGTTGAGCTTTGCCAGGGCACCCTGAACCTCAGCCTTGGAGAGGGAAATGTGGCACTGGCCATCTACCAGCTGGGACAAAGAAGAAAACAGGACTTGGGGTGAGACGAATCTCCCACCTTACCCCCCTCCTCCCTCACCATCCTCACCTCCCCTGCACCCCCACCCCATCCTCTTTCCTACCTTGGTCTGATTCTCCAGCCCCCGAAGGAAAGTCTTGTCACCATTCTCACCCAGGAGCGCAAAGCGCACATATGCCACCCCCTGCACTGGCTTCCCATAAATGTACCTGCCGCCACAGAGAGATTGGGAAGAGGGTGGGCCAAAGGCTGAAGGAAATAATGCAGTGGTCTAGGAGGGAGGGGGGCTTGGGTGAGGGAGAGCAGCAGGCACATTTATACAGAATAGGAGCTTTGAGAACAGGGCCCAGAGTTACCTGGCCTGGATGTCTAACTGGATTTCACCAAGAATGCCACCTGCTATCAGGATGTAGGGCTTTCCAGGGATGATCTTCACCTCAAAGTTGGGAAGGACTGACCCAGGGCCAAGGGAAAGGCAGGTCAGCCTCTAATGAAAGGACCTCTAAAGACTCCCCTCCCTTCAGGACAGTGGCACCCATATCTCCCAGCCCCTGCCCTGCTCCCATCACCTCTCCTTCCACCCCTTATTCCCTTCAGAAAGGCACTGCTTGTCCCTCATGTTTCCAGTTCTCACCATATTTCTTCACCTCAAACTGGGTGCTGCTGTTGGATTCTGGGCCATCTGAGAATCGAGCTGAGATCTTCCAAGTCCCTGGCCTGAGGAAGGACAAGGGAGGGCCTCAGAGAGCCAGCAGCCCGGCTCCCTGGGAAGAGGACTGTAGGAGTAAACCAGAGGCTCAGGAGACCTAGGGATCTGACTCTGTGCGTTGGAGTGGAGAGCAGGGGCAAATAGGAATCAGGTGGTGTAGTTGGGGGCAACCCCCAGATGGGGAAAGCTCACTCTGAGATGTCCGGGATCACAAAGTCATCCTGGAAGATGGATGAGGAAGCGTACACCTCCCTCTTTCGTACACGGAGGCCATGAGAGTTCTGTGAAAGGAGAAAAAGTGGTCACGGGTGGGAGGTCAGATCAGCAGCCCTAGCTGGTCAAGGTCAGAGGACAGGAACTCACCTCCACCGTGACCGTGATGGTGTCAGTGGACGGGCGCATCTTTTGATCCAGAGCAAAGACCCGGTACCGAACTGGGAATGGAGGGTGAGAGAGGTAAGTAGGGGTCCAGGAGCAAAGGGAGGGTGGGCCCCGGTCTCCCCACCCCTTCCAGGGAGTGAGGGGGAGAACAAACATTTGCTAAGCAGCCTTCCTGTGTGGCACCTTCAGGTCATCTCACTTAAGGGGTTGGGAGAGAATTAAAGGTAGAAGCCCTGGGGCTAAGACCCACCTCGCTGGCCAGGGTTATAAATAGGCTGGTCGGTCTGCAGAAAGAGGTGCCCCCGGCGAGAGGAGAAGAGAAGGTTGACGCCCTGAATATCTATCTCTTTAGACCCTGTGTTCTTCAGCCACGGTGACTGGGCCACCAGCTGGACCTCAGGGCCTCCAAGGAGGCTTTTGAGGCCACAGCTCTCCGCACCTCTCAGGTGCATCTGTCAGGAGAGGGAGAGGGAAAAGGAGTAGGTCAGAGACAGAGCAGAAAGAAAAAAACAGAGACTGAGACAGAAGAAAGGAAGAGGACCTTGAGGTGGGACGAGGGGAGGAGAGGGAAGAGGGTGAGAAGGCAGACATTTACAGAAGACAGAAAGGAAGAGTGGGAGGTGCTGAGCAGGAGTGAGTGGCATCTGGTTACCTGGACATTGAGAAGAATGAAGTCTTTTTCTGAGGTGAGGGTGAAGTCCACCTTTGGGGAGCAGGGGACATTAAGCTTGTATGGGTTTCTCAGGAACACTGATCCTTTCACTACCTGTCCCTGGGGAGCATCCTGGAGCTGCAGCCCCACCGATAGGGGGACCCCCAGGTGAACCACAGAGGGAGAAAACAGGAGCAACCTGGGGAGAACAGGTAAGGGTAAGCAGTCGGCCTCTACTCCCTCTTCTCCAGCTGCTCCACCCTGCCCTTCCACCTCTGGCTCCTGAATCTGCTCGCCCTGCCCCACGCCTACTCTCCTATCGCCAGCCCTGCCCCCATTCAAGTAGCACAGCACCCTGCCTCCAGGACCTGGGCTCCTGCAGAGACAAGGCAAAGAAGCTGGACACCCAGGTCAGACCCCAGAGAAGCCTCATGGCTGGAGGACCCAAGAGATCAGACTCATCCGTCTGTCTGCTCCTTTCTGGTCAATCTCGGGCTTGGAGCAGGGTTGACTCTGGACCTTGCTCCTCCCCTGGCCGTTAAGCCGGGAAACCACGTGACAGCCAAGAAATGCAACTGGCCCCTGGCCCAGTATTGGGGGGTGAGGGGAACACCCCAGACACCTGGGTCTCTGAGGGAATCTGAAGAAATCATAGCCCAGAGATAGATCCTCTTTCCCTGTTAACCCCTCTCATACCAGTGCCCTGGGCATCTCCCCTACTAGGAGTAGCTGGGTACATGTATGCATACATGCTCAGTAGTGAGTGTAGCACACAGTTGGAGCCACGTGGCTTCTTTGTCAAGGCCCTAACAAAACAAGATGCTAAGACACTAGTTTCTTACTATAACCCCCACAAAATCTGAACTACACCAGGCCTTTGCTTTTTGCAGGCCCTGACGGAAATTCCATGGTTTAGATCAGGCACATCCTCAACACCCCACAGGGAGAACTGACCTCAATGTCCCTTTTCCTCTCTGAACAATGAGGCAAAGTTCAGGCTCAAGTGTGGCTTTACCTCTAGCCCCAAACGAGGTATCGCGCATCACATTAAACAAAAGACACCCAGAAAACAGCACCGGCACAAGTACTTTATTTGGCAGTTTCAACCCAACATGTAGGGAAGAGAACCCTGCCCTCCCTCACCAGCCTCCCCAGAAACCCCACCTTCCCAAGACAATCAGAGCAGCACCTTGCTGTATGAAAGGCAGCAGCCATGGCCCTGGCACAGTTTCTGGCTCCACTTCCATGGAAGAGCAGAGAAGCGTTGCCCAAACCCGACCACTGGCTTGGAGCCCAGGTAAACAGCAGCAGTCACGCCTGACCCTTTGCACGGCCATGGACCCAACACAAATCCTGGTCCTAAGCTTTCCCAAGGTGACCCTGTCTCAGCCACCACTGGGCAACACTCCTGGGCCCCTCTAGCCCCACTCTGGGGAGATGTGTAATGATGAGTAGAATCCTCATGTCTCCGGCAGACGCAGGAGGGTTCCAGAAGTGGTGGAGACACTGTACAAGAGAAAGACACAGCTAGAGCCAGACACATAGGCCCAAGGTCTAGGGAGAACTCAGAACTTGGCCAGTGATGTTCCAGGGGGTTCCAGAGGAGAGAGGAGCTGGGCTTCCTTAGTGAATGAAGCAAGAGTGGGGAGGAAACCCAACCTTGGGTCATTGTTCTGTCAACTGCCAGAGACAGGGGCAAGACTCACCAGTCCACCAGCTGGGCCCCAATGAGGTCATGCACGTGGTAGGCAAGGCCGAGTCGTACCGCGGCAGGTGCCCGCCGACCCAAGAGCTCTGAAAGGAGTAGTTCCCGGTACTTGGCCTTCCGAACCATGCCGAGGACAGCCTGGCGCCCTGGAGGAGACATGGCACAGGAGTGGGGAAAGGTAAGGCCTGCAGGCCAGAGGAGCCACCAAAAGGTGTTCTTGAGGGGCTGGGAGCTTGAGCTGCAGGCAGGATACCTTTAACAAAATACTTAATGAATCTCCCAGCTCCAGGCACAGCTAGCCACCAACTCCCAGCATCTCGGACAGTAAGGACTCCAGCGTTCACCAGCTGCCTAAGCGGAGTGGGAAGGCAAGAGAGATGAGGCCTTGGCTCTGAGAATCTTCTCTCCTCACTGTCCACTAATGTTTGGATACTGTCTCCAGAAACACAGGCAACCATGTAAAGGGGCTGGTAACAGACGTCCCACCCCCACCCTGGGGTGGTTCTGCTCACGATCCATGCCCTTGCTGGTCCCATTTGCGTACCCGACTGACCCCACCCCCAATGCCTTCTTTTCTTGCTATTACTTGTTTGCTGAAACCACTCTCAGAAGCCCTCTCTTACCACATTCCCTGATACACACTTAGTCCCACCCCCTGGGGAGAAGTAAGGGTCTTTCTTCTGTGTTCCTGCCATTGCCTCCACAGACCTCATCATGGCTCCTCCCATATCTTAGTGAAAAGAATTTATAAAATGCTTTCACATAAACCACAGGTTACGACATAGGGAACCTGAGCCAAATACAGCCCCTGAATTGGTATTTTTATTTAGCCCTTGCCTGCTGGTTGTTTTCTTAATGTGAGTGCTTTAGAGGCATCATAGCTCCTACCATTCTCTATTCTCTTATCTTAGCATGATTCACATCAGACATTTATGATTCTTGCCAGGCCTCTACATGTAATTTGATTAGCCACCCAGATCTCCTGAATTTTTGTCCAGGGCTCTTTCTATGGCCCCAGGTAAGACAGGCCTCCTCTTTTGGGGGAGGAATACAAATTCACGTCATTTTACTAAAAAGAAGAGTCAGCCTTTTGGGCAGGTTCAGCAAAAGGAAAAGGATAAGGCTAGATAGGAGAGAGGCAGAGAGGTGCCAGATGATTGATTTGGTTGATCCCCCAAGTCTCACGTGATCTCTGTGTCCCTGAAGCCAAAGGTCTGTGTCATTTGGTCCTGCTGGAAGCTAAGGTCCCCACAGGCTGGAAGCACCGAAGCCAGAAACTTCTGCACTGCCCCAGCATATGATCGGCCATCGCAGGCCTTGAGGACCTGGAACCAGATGAGAGACATGTTCTGGCTCCTTCCTTGCCCTCCAGGGACTTCTCTCCCAGGATATTTCTCTGCACATGGGAGGCAGATTCCTTTCTGCTCAGGCCCTTCCACCTCTCATATTTTTCTTCCTTCTACTCCTCCTTCTCCTCTCCCTCATATTACTACTTACCAGAGCCCTTTGTCCTCTCTGTAAAAGGCGTGGGGGGTGGGGGTGGGAATTGTCTCTTTTCTTTTTATTTCCTTTCCTCAGTTTCCCTGCCTGCCCACCCCCACTCCTTATGACACACACACAATCGCACGCACTCTGTTCTTGTAGTCTTCGGTGAAGATAATTCCATGAGCATCCAAATCGAACCCTAGCTGGATGATTCTGATCTCCCCCTGCTCTTGAAGTGCCTTCTGTGTCCAAATAGATGGAAGTGAAAAGAAGGGTGTCAAGGTAAGATGCTCCACTCCCCTCTGGGCATTTCGGGGCAGGGAGATTTTTATATGCCCATATTGGAGATTTTTTCTCTAAATAAAGGAAAAACTGTAGAAGGAAAATCAGGTGGATCACCAAATAGTCTTTTCCAAATAGTTACCCCCGCTCCCACCCACCCACCTCATCTGTTGTCAGTTAACCAATCAATACACATTTTCTAAGACCAATCATATGCCGGACACTAGATAAAATACAAAACACAGACTATGCCCTTAAGGAATTAACAGTCTGGATTTGGGATAGAGGAAGGTAAAGAGGAATATAGAATAAAATGTTTAAAACAAATACAAATCAACCAGGACCACTGTTTCTAGGAATACAACAAGAATCAACCTACCCACTAAAAATTAATTAAAATGCTAAGTAAAATATTATTTTAAAAGTTTTAAGCACTAAAGAGCTCACAACATAATAAGGAATTACCAGACTAATATAAACTCTAAGTGAACACAAGAATTCATAGAAGTAATTGGGACATGGAGAGCATTTGATGATCTCAACAAATATGTCCAGCACGGTCAAAAATAATTGGACACACAAGAAAAATTCAAAAGAAACTGACAATAAAAACAGACACAAAAAGACATGTTATCATGGAATTATCAAAAACCAACTGCTTTTTAAAAATGATGTTTATGATGCTGAAATAAATAAAAGCCAAGATAAAAAACTTCAGCAGAAAATTATAAAAACTGACATAACAGATCTGAAAAAGATCTAAGTAGAAATTCTAGAACTAAAAAACAAGGCAAGTGCAATTAAAAACTCAATGGAAACCAATGTTACCCCAACAAAAGAGAGAGGAAGGAAGGAAGG